>NW_015172144.1:0-13147 GCF_001447785.1 Gekko japonicus | reverse complement strand
GCCCTGTTGGATCAAGCCAACGACCCATCCAGTCCAATACTCTGTGTCACACAGTGGCCAAAACCCAGGCACCATCAGCAGGTCCACCAGCGGGGCCATAAGAACGTAAGAGAAGCCATGTTGGATCAGGCCGATGGCCCATCCAGTCCAACACTCTGTGTCACACAGTGGCCAGAAATACTAGGTGCCATCAGGAGGTCCAGCAGTGGGGCCAGGACACTAGAAGCCCTCCCACTTTTGCCCCCACCCCCAAGCACCAAGAATACAGAGCATCACTGCCCCCGACATAAGAATGTAAGAGAAGCCCTGTTGGATCAAGCCAACGACCCATCCAGTCCAATACTCTGTGTCACACAGTGGCCAAAACCCAGGCACCATCAGCAGGTCCACCAGTGGGGCCATAAGAACATAAGAGAAGACATGTTGGATCAGGCCGATGGCCCATCCAGTCCAACAATCTGTGTCACACAGGGGCCAAAACCCAGTGGCCATCAAGTGTTCAACCAGTGGGGCCAGAACTCCAGGAGCCCTCCCACTGTGCCCCCCCCAGGTACCAAGAAGACAGAGCATCACTGCCCCAAACGGAGTATTCCATCTACCTTGTAGCTAACAGCCACTCACGGACCTCTCCTCATTTGGTGTAGTGGTTAAGTGTGTGGACTCTAATCCGGAGAGAACCGGGTTTGATTCCCCCCTCCTCCACTTGCAGCTGCTGGATGAACCTTGGGCAAGCCGTAGTTTTGACAAGGGCAGTCCTTGAAAGAGCTCACTTAGCCCCACATACCTCACAAGGTGTCTGTTGTGGGGAGGGGAAGGGAAAGGAGTTTGTGAGCCCGCTCTGAGACACCAAGTGAAGGGTGGGGTATAAATCCAATCTCATCTTCTTCTCTTCTTCATTGCTGAGTGATACCAAACTTTTTAAAAGAATATGCTAAAACTGAAAGCTCTAAAAGGCACCTGGAGCTAATTACACAGGGCGGGGAGGGGGGAGATACAGCCCAGGGCTTCCTGCCACCAAAAGCCAAGTTAAGCATTGTTCACTTCCACTGATTTCATCAGGAGAGATTTAAGCCTGTTAAAACCAAGGGGAGGAGTGGGCAGGGAGGCCAAAGGAAATAATGTTATCAATAAGGTGAGGTAGGAAGACACACACCCCCCCCGCCCCAAGCAATTCCAGAGGCATACCTTTGCCTGTGTCCTTTACAAGAAAAAAATAAATAAAGATCTGGTAGAAAAAAGTAAAGCAATCCTATCAGAGTGGGTGTGACCCACTCCAAAGACATTTCCCACCACCTCCTTTGTTCCCCGAAACGAATTCTGTCCTAGTGCCATGCCAGCAAAATTGAAATTGAAATGCTCTACCCACTGGGCCTGACTATTTTTGTGTTACTCTTGCTCTATTTCCCTTAAGAATTATGCAGAAACGAGTCCCAGTTTAACAGCAGGGGGGTGATATTAACACATATATAAAAAAGCAAACAAATATGCTCGAGGTTTCAAGCTCCACCAGTGTTCCCTCTAAGCTGAGTTAGTGTGAGCTAGCTCACAGTTTTCTAGCCTCCGGCTCACAGGGTTTTTGTCTTAGCTCAGGAAGGAGGGCTCCAGAGAAGAAGAAGAGATTGGATTTATACCTCGCTCTTCACTACCCAAAGGTGTCTCAGAGTGGTTTACAAACTCCTTTCCCTTCCCCTCCCCAAAAGAGATACCCTGTGAGGTAGGTGGGGCTGAGAGAGCTCTTTCAAGAACTGCCCTTGAAAGAACAGCTCTGGGAGAGCTTGTAACTGACCCAAGGTCACACCAGCAGCTGCATGTGGAGGAGTGGGGGGATCAAACCCGGTTCTCCCAGATTAGAGTAGGCGCACTTAACCACTACACCAAACTGGCTCTCTAGAGCAAACTAATTTATGCAGCCTCCGCATCGCTCACTCACAACTTTAATGCCAGTAGCCTACAAAGTAGGATTTTTCCTCACCAGACTCCATGAGATATACTGCCCCTGGACATGGAGGTCCCATTCAGGCTTCGTGAATTAGAGCCATTGTCCTCCAAGGCCTGGACCCCTCCCCCAGTTTACTTGAGAGTAAACCCCACCTGCGCTAAAGGGGGCGTGGACGCCAGCCTCCTCCTCCGCCTGCAGTGTCTTCCGACGACCCTTCATCCACGCCCATTCTTTCTCTGCCTGCCTGGCTGTTGGGGCAACGCTGCCCCACGCCCACCTTTCCTGACACGGCCGACAGACTTTCGATTTCAGTTCCCAGCGCCCTGGCCCGGAATCAGTTCCCGTCGACGCTTTGCAGCTCAGATAATCAGGTATGGTCGAGCAAACACGTGTCTGCATGTGTGCGTGTTGGGGGGATCTAAGTCAATGGAGGCGATTAGAAGGAAGCCTCAACGTCCCGTGCTTTTGTTGTTGTTGTTCGTTGTGCGCGTGTTTTGGCGTGCACACGACCGCCCTGTTTGCACGTAACGTGTGCATGCGAAAGCATGTGCGCGGCAAGGGAAAAAAGGCAAGGGGGGGGGGTTGGACTGTTTTAAACCGTTGCTGGAGATGGTCCGCCCCTGCTCCCGATCCACCACGTGGCGCAGAACCGCAGCTCTTCTCAAAAACACGCAAACGCGTGTGTTGCAAAAGTGCCTTTTGTGAACCTGCTGCCAGACTGTAAATGGCCTGATCCTTCGAGGATTGCTTGGAAGCGCCAGGGATTGGACTCGGGCTCACTCCCGAGTAAACGGATTGACTTCCGTAGGGGGGGGGGGTCCAAAAACGGGTCGAAGGGGCTGAATCGGGTGTTCTCCGAGGCCCCGCGCAGCCCGATCCTATGCACCTTTGCGCGAAGTCGGTCTCCGCGTGGCCCGTGGGAATTGCTCCCAAGGGAGACCAGCCGGATGTTTCATGTTTACTGGCAAGTAACACCCCCCCCCCCTTCATTGGGACTTGGTGGGGAAAGGATGCACGCACCGCGGTCTAGGTTTGCTTAAATGAATCTGAAGTAAGCTTACTTCCGAGTAAGCACGCTTAGGATGGGAAAGTCCTCTGGGAAACGAGCTGGGTGGAACTGAAGCAGAGGTGATTTTTAATTTTGCAGTGATTTTTCTCCACGCTTCTAAGCACAGAAGGAGCTTCAGAGTTGTGCGTTTCCTTCAATCTCAGGTCAGTCTATAAAGCGTATTGAAGGTTTAGCAGGGCTCAGAGTCCCCCAGAGACAAGATTGCCCCATAGAAGGGGGGCTGGGGGCTGGAGGGAGGAGATAGATTCGCCTTGCTCCCGTGCCTTGTCTGATCTGCAAGACACTGGCAAAGGTTGTCCCAGAATTGGGATCCATACCCATGGCTGTGGCTCTTCAGAGCACAGGAGCAAGGCCACATTTGAAAAGTTGGCAACGAGGTGGTATGAGTGCAGAAGCAGGGGCATGTTTAAAAAGCTGGCAACCAAGTGTTGAGAGCATGGTAGCTGCTCGCTTTTTAAAAAGCTGGCACACAATTGTTAAGAGCACAGGAGCAGGGACAAAAACGTTGGCAACTAAGTGTTAAGAGCATGTGAGCTGGGCACATTTAAACAGCTGGCAAGCCAGTGTTCAGAGCGCAGGAGAAGAGACTGGATTTATACCCCATCCTTCACTACCCAAAGGAGTCTCGGAGTGGCTTGCAATCTCTTCTCCCTTCCCCTCCCCACAACAGACACCCTGTGAGCAATGCTCCCTCTAAGCTGTGGAGTCTTGTGAGCAAAAATTCTATGTTGTGAGTGACTGGCATTAAAGTTGTGAGCGAACGATTTGGCCGCTGCATAAATTAGTTTGCTCTGGAGCCCTCCGTCCTGAGCTAAGACAAAAAATGTGTAAGCCGGAGGCTAAAAAACTGTGAGCTAGCTCACACTCACTCAGCTTAGCGGGAACAATTGCCTGTGAGGTAGGTGGGACTGAGAGAGCTCTTTTGAGAACCGCCCTTGAGAGAACAGCTCTGAGAGAACTTGAACCCAGTGTTCCCTCTAAGCTGAGGTAGTGTGAGCTAGCTCACATTTTTTAGCCTCTGGCTCACACATTTTTGCCTTTGCTTAGGAAGAGTGGCTCCAGGGCAAACTAATTTATGCAGCAGCCAAATCGCTCGCTCACAACTTTTAATGCCAGCAGCTCACAAAGTAGAATTTTTCTCACAAGACTCCATAGCTTAGAAGGCGCATTGCGTGTGACTGAACCAAGGTCACACCAGCAGCTGAATGTGGAGGAGTGAGGAATCAAACCCGGCTCTTCCTGATTAGAGTCCACACTCCTAACCATTACACCGAACTGGCTCCCAGGAGCAGACACATTTTAATAATTGGTGGCCAACTTTTAAAACGTGTTCTAGCCCAGGCTAGCCTAATCCCATCAGATCTCAGAAGCAGGGTTAGCAATGTTAAGGGCACAGGAGCAGGGCCACATTTTAAAAGTTGGCAACCAAGGATCCCCAAAAGATATGTTCCCTCTAAGCTGCGGAGTCTTGTGAGCAAAAATTCGACTTTGTGAGCTACTGGCATTAAAGTTGCGAGCCAGCGATTTGGCTGCTGCATAAATGAGTTTGCTATGGAGCCATCCTTCCTGAGCGGAGACAAAAATGTGAGAGCCGGAGGCTAAAAAACTGTGAGCTAGCTCACACTAACTCAGCTTACAGAGAACGCATTGTGAGCTCATGTGGTGAAGTGGTTAAGAGTGTCAGAGGCTCAGGTTCGAATCCCCGCTTTGCCACGGAAGCTTGTTGGGTGACCCTGGGCCAGTCAAACACTCTCTCAGCCTAGCCTACCTCACAGGGTTGTTGTGAGGATAAGGAGGAGAGAAGAATGATGTCAGCCGCTTTGGGACTCCGTCGGGGAGAGAGAAAGGCGGGGTGTAAATGCAGGAAAGAAATAAAGAATAAATGCAGTGTGGCTTTCACCCAGTTCTCTCTGAGGCGATTCGCCTATTATTTCTGGACTTGTACACAAGGGTGCAGGGTCAGTGTTCCCTCTAAGCTGAGTTAGTGTGAGTCCGGCTCACACATTCTCAGCTCAGGAAGGATGGCTCCGGAGCAAGCTAACTGATGCAGCAGCCAAATCGCTCGCTCACAACTTTAAGGCCAGGAGCTCACAAAGTAGAGTCTTTGCTCACAAGACTCCATGGCTTAGAGGGAGCATTGGTCCACATTTGAATTCACTTACATACAAAAGAGTCTCTGCACATAGGGGTTGCCAGTTCTGGAGATTTGGGGGTGGAGCCTGGAGAGGGCGGGGTTTGAGGAGGGGTGGGACCTCAGTGGGGTACAGTGCCATAGAGTCCACGCACCAAGGCAGCCATTTTCCCCAGGGGGACAGTCCACGGTCCTTTGGAGACTAGTTGTGATTGCAGGAGATCGTCTTGTGAGCAAAAATTCTACTTCGTGAGCTACTGGCATTAAAGTTGTGAGCAAGCAGTTTGGCTACTGCTTTAACTAGTTTGCTCTGGAGCCCTGCTTCCTGAGCTGAGACAAAAATGTGTGAGCCGGAGGCTAAAAAACTGTGAGCTAGCTCACACTAACTCAGCTTAGAGGGAACACTGGACAGGAGCTCGGCAGGGACGTCATGCCATAGAGTTTGCCCTCCCAGAGGTGCCGTTTCCTCTAAGGGGAATTGGTGTCTCTAAGCTAGAGATGAGTTGCAACACTGGGAGAACTCCTGGCCCCACCTAGAGGGCGGTAACCCTACTGCTCCACACACAGGATCACCCGTGAGAGAGGCGGGATCACACAGGACCTCTGAGAAGCAGTCTCAGGCCTATGGGGTAGTGTGAGTAAGGTGCTCAGCCTCCAGATGGAACCGAGAGATCTCCCAGTATTAGAGGGAAAACCGTAGAGTTTTCCCTTGAATGATAGAGCGTCCCCCCCGCAATGTGCCCGACGCGATGACGTCACCTTCGGGTGACGTCATCATGCCGGGCACGTCTCCACGATCCTGGCAATTTGGGTTTGGGATTCCCCCCAGCGGCCCAATTCGGGCCGGCGGGTAACGAACCCATTGAGCAGGGGTTCCCCCCCCCCCCCCCCCCCGGGGCAATGGGATGAACAGCCTATCTTTTCAGTCCTCCCCCCTCCAACACCCCTTGCAATCTGAAGTGGTACAGTCCAGACACAGGATTACGCCCTCAGAAAGCCCCCAGACTTTGTTTATCTAGCTATTCATTTTTCTTTTTGCCATGGAGTCACAGAGGATTTATGGCAACTAGAGATGTAAAATTTTGGGAAATTTTGAAACTCCTGGGGGAAATTTCCTGGGGGAAATGGAAATTTTGGGAAAATTGAAAAAAATGCTACATTAGCACTTCTTTTTTCTTTTCCAGATCGAAAGTCATTCTGTTACTTCAGGAACATAAAATATGACCATGGACATTTTTACTTGGCATGAAATTATCTCAACTAGCGTATTAAAAATATAGTGCATCCAAACAATTATTACAAACAGAATACCCAGCCACATGCAAAAACAAAACGGAAACCTTTTTCTTTTCTTGTGCCAACAGCACCTCCTAAAGAAAGAAATGCATTTTGTTCTTGCATTGGAGAGTTCAGTTGGTAACCTAGGACTTGCTTGTCCTCAGTGCAGAGAAATTAGATCAATCTGATACCATACATATTTTTTAGAAATGATCTGGAATATATTTGAACACCTTGTCCTAAAATATTCTATTCATCATGTTAAAATAAAACGTTCCATAATCAATTTCTTTTCTTTTCTTTTTTCAATTTTTTCATTTTTTTGAAAAAAAAAATTAAAAAGGCTTCAGGGGGAAAAAAACGTTTTTTTCTGGGCCTTCACATCTCTAATGGCAACCCTGTGGGGTTTTCAAGGCAAGAGAGGAAAAGAGGTAGTTTGCCCTTGCCTGCCTCTGGGTATACTGGGTGGTCTCCCATCGAAGGACTGACCAGGCCGACCCTGCCTAGCTTCCGAGATCTGATGAGACCAGGCTAGCCTGGGCCATGTAGGTTCCACTGGACACTCAGTATCCCACAGTTATGGAAGACACAGCTATCATTGGCTATTTGTGGCGGAAAGTGACATAAAGCCACAGCCGATTCATGGTGACCTCATAGGGTTTTCAAGGCAAGAGAGGAAAAGAGGTAGTTTGCCCTTGCCTGCCTCTGGGTATACTGGGTGGTCTCCCATCGAAGGACTGACCAGGCCGACCCTGCCTAGCTTCCGAGATCTGATGAGACCAGGCTAGCCTGGGCCATGTAGGTTCCACTGGACACTCAGTATCCCACAGTTATGGAAGACACAGCTATCATTGGCTATTTGTGGCGGAAAGTGACATAAAGCCACAGCCGATTCATGGTGACCTCATAGGGTTTTCAGGGCAAGAGGGGAAAAGAGGTAGTTTGCCATTTTGCTGTAGTGGTTGGTTTGGTGTAGTGGTTAGGAGCGCAGACTCTAATCTGAGAGAAGCGGGTTTGATTCCCCACGCCTCCACATGCAGCTGCTGGGGTGACCTGGGGTCAGTCACAAGTTCTCTCAGAGCTGTTCTCTGAAGGACAATTCTCGGGAGAGCTCTCTCAGCCCCACCTACCTCACAGGGTGTCTGTTGTGGGGAGGAGAAAGGAAAGGAGTTTGTAAGCTGATCTAAGAGTCGAGTAGTGATAGAGATGTGAAGGCCTGGAAAAATTCAGGGGGAAAACCCGTTTCCTTCCTGAAGCCTTTTTGTTTTTTCCAGAAAATTGAAAAAAGAAAATAATAAAAAAAATTGATTATGGAATGTTTTATTTTAACATGATGAATAAAATATTTTAAGACAAGGTGTTCAAATATTTTCCATATCAGATTGATCTAATTTCTGTGCACTGAGGACAAGCAAGTCCTAGGTTACAAACTGAACTCTCCAATGCAAGAACAAGATGCATTTCTTCCTTTAGGAGGTGCAATTGTCAGAAGAAGAAAAAGTTTCAGTTTTGTTTTTGCATGTGGGTGGGTATTCTGTTTGTAATAATTGTTTGGATACACTATATTTTTAATATGCTAGTTGTGATAATTTCATGCCAAATAAAAATGCCCACAGTCATATTTTATGTTCCTAAAGTAACAGAATGACTTTCAATCTAGAAAAGACAAAAGAAATGCGAATGTAGCATTTTTTTCAATTTTTCCAAAAATTTCTGTTTTTTTAAGAAAAAAACCTGGGGTTTTTCCAAGCTTCAAAATTTCCGGAAACTTTACATCTCTAGGTAGTGAAAGGTGGGGTATAAATCCAATCTCCTCCTCCTCCTCCTCCTCTTCTTCTTGGTGTGAGAGCCAGTTTGCTGTAGTGGTTCAGTGCGTGGACTCTAATCTGGGATAACCGGTTTTGATTCCCCACTCCTCCACTCACAGCTGCTGGATGACCTTGGACAAGCCGTAGTTCTGTCAGAGCTGTTCTTGAAAAATATAGCAGTTTCTGTCAGAGCTCTCTCAGCCCTGCCTGCCTCCCAGGGTGTCTGTTGTGGGGAGGGGGAGGGGGAGGAGTTTGAAAGCTGCTCTGAGACTCCTTTGGGTAGTGAAGGGCGGGGTATAAATCCAATCTCCTACTCCTCCTCTTCTTCTTCATCATTGCCTGCCTCTGCATAGCAACCCTGGACTTCTTTGGAGGCAGGGCTGACCCTGCTTGGCTTCCGAGAACTGACGAGATTGGGCTAGCCTGGGCTATCTAGGTCAGGGCCCTAGATACAAGAATGGAAGTAGCTGATTAGATCGCTGCACCCAGAGGGAGGGGGAGGAGGGCATGTGCAAATCCAAGAATCTCCCAGGTTTGTTCATGAAGCAGCCAACCGTAGCTTGTTCAGCCACCCCAAAGAGACTCTTCAAGGCAATGCAGTTGGTAATAAGGTAACTCAACTGGACCCTGTAAGATAAGCATTTGAATTCCTGCAACACAACAGATTTTCCCCCTCTTGTGTTTCACAGTTGACGATGATTGGACTTCTCGTCTTCCTTCTGGCTGCCCGACACAGCACTGCGGTTGTGATGCCTGGTGATCCTCAAATGGAGAGAGGACCAGCGTTGGGAAAGCTGCTCGTAGATTCTCCAGGCTTCCTTATCCTCGACTTCACTCTTGGTATCCAGCTCTTGAATCTGAGCCCCGACCCAACTCATATTACCTTGTCGGACCGTAAGGAGATCTCCGGTGTCTTCAGTGACGTCTCAGGAGATGGCCTTCGCCGAGCAAGTTCTCAGTTGGGTGGGGATGAGGTCCAACCGTGGACTGACCTGGAGGGTTCCTTTGGCTTCAACCTTCTTGATGCCTTCATAATGGTGTCTAAGTTATCCCAGGGGGCCCATCTCACCTCAGCTGAGATACTAAATATCGGGACCCTGAACGCAAGCGTGGTGGGCAACCAGGCCCAGCTATCGAACCAGAAGAAGCCACTTGGGGGTGGCCGATCAACCTCTGAGAAGACAACTGTGCTGGTGATCCTGTCCTCTGACTTTCTTTCTCATCCTTCGATGAGCGACGCTCAACAGCTAGACTGGTTAAGATGTGAAGCAGCGGCAGATCTCCTGAGAAGACAACTGTGCTGGTGATCCTGTCCTCTGACTTTCTTTCTCATCCTTCGATGAGCGACGCTCAACAGCTAGACTGGTTAAGATGTGAAGCAGCAGCAGATCTACAGCTTGTCCTTTGTGCGTCGAGTGAAGCTCAGAGACCATCTTATCTCGTGGATCGGAAGGTTCCTGAGAGAATCCAGCTGCAGGCTTCACCGGGAGAGATGGGACTCGGCACCGTACAAGCTGAAGTAGCCCAAGGGATACAGTTTGCCTTCACAGTCCACATCCGTGTTGAGAAGATGGAAACCAGATTTCTGTTTTCCTCGCCTTATGTCCCTGTTCAAGACACCCGCAATCTGAAATCGCTTCCCGGCGTGGGCTATCGGCTTGGCGGCAGCAACGTAAAATTTGTCTCTACTCCCTCGCTCGCTTATCGAGAGACTGTTGTCCCTCGGTATTGGTTACCAGAAATTCATGCGCCTCAAACAATCCGGGGTTATTATTTGAGCTTCCGTTGGCCACAGTTACAAGATGCTATTAAGAAGCACGGATCCGTGGCTAGAATCCAAAATGCGCATCCCCAGAGGGTGGTGAACACTCCAAAAACAAACGGCACTCTTCTCCCTCTTCTCAGCAAATGTTCTGTTAAAGTTACCCTTCTGTGCAACATGAACGTGGTATGGGTACTGCCACCAGGGTATTTCCTTTCTCTACGGAAGCCCGTTTGGTACCCCTCGGATCCTGAAGACTCCCAGGGGCCGGCTGAATACCTGTACCTGTTTCGTGGTCCCAAGCCCTACACCAAACAGTTATTTTACCGTATTTTAAAAAATCGAAAGGGCAGGGTCAATAGTTTGGTCGTAGACGACTATGACAGTCAAGTCTCCCGCCACAGTTTATTGAACCACCTCCCAGGGCCGTTCTATCTCGCCTTCTCATTCTTTTTGGTTATCGTCTTTTTGTGGATGCTGGAGCACTGGTGTGCAATGTTAGGATACTGGCCCGAATTTTTCCCTATTGAGAACGAAGACATGTGGGAATTCAGACTGGAAGGAGAGGCCATAATAAGACATCTTTACTGGAATGTCCTCTGGATTTATTAGTCCAATGGGGGCTTTACCGGCCCATTGGCACATGGCTGTGGTGCGCAGACGTCCAAGCCCAATGAGAGCTCCACCACTGTCCTGGCCTAAAGGGGTACAAGAAAGCTTATGAACTATCCCATCACATCAGTGACCGAGCACCCGATCTTGGAAAGATAACGGGTAAAAAGGAACTGCAGCGAAATGCTCCTAGCTGTACAATGGTTTCGGTAATCTAAGGGAGGGCTTTCTTGTTGGGCAATTCTGCATCGGCTTTTCCCTCCGTTGTTTTACCAAGCCCACGTTGGAACAGAAATTCCCCTCTGTTTGGTGTCGTGGTGAAGTGCGTGGCCTCTAATCTGGGAGAGCCGGGTTTGATTCCCCACTCCTCCACCTGCACCTGGCTGGATGACCTTGGGCAAGCCGTAGTTCTGATAAGAGCTGTTCTTGAAAAAGAGCCGTTTCTCTCAGAGCTCTCTCAGCCCCACCTACCTCACAGGGTATCTGTTGGGGGGAGGGGGAGGGAAATGAGTTTGTAAGCCACTCTGAGACTCCTTTGGGTAGTGAAGGGCGGGGTATAAATCTAGTCTACTCCTCCTCCTCCTCCTTTTCTTCCTGATTTAATGACATATGTTTTGGAATTGAGTCTTGGACAAAAGGGCTGCAAACGAGAAAGAAGGCTGTAATTTGGTGCAGTGGTTAAGTGTGTGGACTCTAATCCGGGAGAACTGGGTTTGATTCCCCACTCCTCCACTTGCAGCTGCTGGGTGAACTTGGATAAGCCATAGTTCTTTCAGAGTTGTTCTCTCAAGGGTAGTTCTTGAAGGAGCTCTCTCAGCCCCATCGACCTCACAGAGCGTTTGATCCCCCTTCCTCCACATGCAGCTGCTGGTGTGACCTTGGGTCAGTCACAAGTTCTCTCAGAGGCAGAGCTGTTCTCTCAAGTGCAATCCTCGAAAGAGCTCTCTCAGCCCCGTCTACCTCACAGGGTGTCTGTTGTGAGGAGGGGAAGGGAAAGGAGACTGTAAGCTGCTCTGAGACACCTTTGGGTAGTGAAGGGTGGGGTATAAATCCAATCTCTTCCACTTCTTTTACCTCCCAGGGTGTCTGTTCTGGGGAGGGGAAGGGAAAGGAGTTTGTAAGCCGCTCTGAGACTCCAAGTGAAGGGTAGAGTAGAAATCCAGCCTCCTCCTCCTCTTCCTCCTCCTCCTCCTCCTCCTCCTCTTCTTCTCTGCATTGCATGCCACTTTCACTTTCTTTGATCATCGGGTTTTACGGTATCTTCTGCATAGATTTATGGTCGTTCAGGGGGTGACTGCGTCAGTACAGCGCTGCCCCAGGGTATCTAAATGTGATTTTGAGCTGCACCTTTGGTAAAACAACGGAGGGAGAAGCCAATGCAGAATCGCCCATTATCTCAACCGAATACACAGCCGACTCCCGTTCCGAAGGAAGATTAAGAAAGATTCCTTACTCAGACCGCCTTTGCAATTGTCCTCAGGGGGAAATTGGCCCTTTAATACCTATTTTATTAGTGTCCTCTTTGTATTAGCCTTAGAAGCAGGTTTTTTATCACAGTCCCTAGATAATTTTTCGTCTCTGCCTCATCACAAGCTCGTTTTTACCCCTTTTCTTTGAGAGATTCCCTGACCTTACCCTTGCAGTTGCAGGACTTTCCCATTAGTTTGGCGTTGTGTCCAGCTAATGCTACTTTAGAAGGTTGTTTGACTGCTCAAGACTTTTAGCTGAGGAAAGGAAAGTAGAGGTGCACCCTTCTAAACCCAGTAAAATCAACAGGCTTTGGAAGGGTGGAATTCAGTTGAGGACTGCCGTGTAAGAGTAATATTTATTATTATTTTTATAGAGCCAGTTTGGTGTTGTGGTTAAGTGCGCGGACTCTAATCTGGGGGAACCGGGTTTGATTCCCCACTCCTCCACTTGCACCTGCTGGATGACCTTGGGCAAGCCACAGTTCTATCAGAGCTGTTCTTGAAAAAGAGCCGTTTCTGTCAGAGCTCTCAGCCCCACCGACCTCACGGGGTGTCTGTTGTGGGGAGGGGAAGGGAGATTGTAAGCCGCTCTGAGACTCCCTTGGGGAGTGAAGGGCGGGGTATAAATCCAATCTCCTCTTCCTCCTCCTCCTCTTCTTCTTGACCTCCCCCCAGTTCAAGCAATGTAATTCTCCCTCTATTGTTTCAGGCTCTGTGTGTGTGTTTTAAACAGCTTGAGGATATTTTACTCTCCTTGTCAGAACTGAGACCCTCCTTTCTGTTTTTCCACCCCCCACTCTCCTCTTCCTCCTCCTCCTCCTCCTCCTCCTCCTCCTCCTCTTCTTCTTCTTCTTGACCTCACCCCAGTTTAAGCAATGTAATTCTCCCTGTATTGTTTCAGGCTGTGTGTTTGTGTTTTAAACAGCTCGAGGATGTTTTCCTCTCCTCGTCAGATCAGAACTGAGACCCTCCTTGCTGTTTCTCCACCCTCTGTGGGAGACATGGATAAGCAAGGTTCTTCTGACTGTGGCCGCGATGGCTGAGAGGTTCAGAGGCTGAGCTGCAGACCGGAAGGTCTG
>NW_015172143.1:87842-98941 GCF_001447785.1 Gekko japonicus | reverse complement strand
TGACTGTTATATGCCCTGAATCATTCCAAGTTTCTGAAAAGAAAGAAAACTGTTATCTGTCCTGTTCCTTACCAAGTCCTGCTCCATAGGAGTAGCAAACCTAACTGGGGAATTTCCAAAACAGTTTCCTTTCCTCAAGCACAGATCTGGCTCCAGGATATTACTAGGAAGTGAAATATCTACTCCTACCGCATCATACTTGTTCGATCAAAATGTGCTGACTGTGTTGTCAGCAAGAGTGGCGTGAACCACAGTTACTTTTTCCTGGGCCCTGTTCTCTGGAATGAGCTGCCAGATGAAATGCCCAAGATGTCCTTGTAGGCTTTTAGACAGGTCCAAATTTTATTTTTGTCAGACTTTTCCCCCCCCTCATGAGAGGTTGAAAATTTAAGGTTTTTGTTTGTTTGTTTGTTTGTTTGCATAAATTATTCGGGAGCTGATGGGAAGTTGAAGGGTCAGGGTTAGGTTAGACCTTTAGCTTACCCAGAAAGTCTCCAGTTGGCCACTGGAGCTGGCTGAGCACAGCCTAGTCCCAGCAGTGCTGGCAGCAGTTTCAGTTCAGTTTAGTTTATCGTCTGAGTTAAATAGACCAGGTAGCACTACCACTGTCAAGGGGGCTTAATTTGGCTCAGTCCTGGGATATTTTATCATCTCAGTTTGCTGCAAGCAGGACTGCTAACTCTGTATTTTGTTGGGACTGAGCTGTTCTATTCTTATGATATTTGGGTTTTATGAAGGATGAGAGCCATCTTGAGTTGTTAAGGAAAGATAGAGTATAAACATTTTAAAATAAATAAATGAGAGTACTAGACATTCTACTGAAAGTGCTTCCCAACCTTTCAATTTTCCTCAGTATTCACTGAAGGACTTTTTATTGCCAAGACAAAATAGACAATTTTAGAAATCTCCTTGCTCTCTGATTTAGTCACTCTAACTTCAGCACGGAACATTTTTAAGGCATAGCCGAGCAGAGCAATGTCTTTCAAGAGAGGTCAAAACAAGCAAACTATCTACATTAGTAAGCAAGTTAAAGATTTAGAAATAAAATGACATTGTATAACATAGCCCAAAGCTTTGTGCAACCACTACATTGGGTAAAATTGGATTTCCTGATTCATGCCATTCAGATACAAAATGAGGAATCAATAGCATACCATCTCAGGGGAAAGAACAGCCTGGCCTCAGCCAAACAGAGGATGAACAGCCACAAGTCTCTTGCTTCCCCTGCCAAAAAGAACCCAGACACTGTCAAAGTGAGTGAACACAGACAAACTTCCACAGGCCATGATAAAAAAAGGGTTGTAGACGAGTTTCAGTGTCTAGGGAAGGCTTGGGAGAGGAGGGAGTTCAGTAGGAATGTGTTGTCATAGAGTGCCCCCCACCTTCCAAGCTGCCATTTGCTTCAGAGAACTGATCTCTGTGGTCTGGAGAACCATTGTAATTTCAGGAGAACTCCAGACCTACCCAGAGGTAGGCAACCTTGCTAGGAGGTCAGATCCTCTTTCTTCTATCAAGAAGTCCAGCAAGGGAAGACTGGGTCCAACTGGACATAAACACGGTCAGTGCCAGACTGATCTCCTTTAGCTGGGTAAAAACCAGACAAATAAGGATTCTCAAGGCCAGTCAGAATTCTATACCCTACTCAGGTATGGTGAAATTATTATAACATCAGCAAGAAATGAGAAGCTTTGTCCTCTTTGAGCTTTAATCATGCTCATTATTAACATTATGTTCCTAATCACTGCCCATAACTGTTAAGAAAATGTGCTGAATGATTTCTTCATCAGTGCAGCACAAACCCTACCATCAGAGTGCAAATTACAGATTAACTGCAGAGCCCATCCCAATGATGCACGGCATCCGAGAAATGTATCTTGCCTAAGTGCTTCCCCCCCCACCCCGGCTTTCAGATATACTGTAAACAGCCTTGTGAGAGCAGCTCAACTAATTAACCCATTCTAGCATACAGAACTAATGTTAACAAGCTACTTGACCCAAGGTCACATCAGCAGGTGCAAGTGGAGGAGTGGGGAATCAAACCCGGTTCTCCCAGATTAGAGTCCGCACACTTAACCACTACACCAAACTGGCTCTATAATGGTAGAATTTCAGAGGTAGCCATAGTCCTGCCTTTCTTTCATTCTTCCCTTGGTCTACCTCTATATCCTTGTAATATTTTTGTGTGTCCATGGCCCTAAGTCATTCTTCTGATGTATGTTAGCCGATCTGATGTTCATTGACAATTTTTAATCTTAATGTGGTCATTGATGACTCATTTTCATAAGAGTCATTTGGCAATATAAGAAACTGTATGTTCAAATTCCTTCCTGCAATTAAATTTCAAAATTCACATGCTGTGAAAGAAACATGACCACTCAGCCAAATCAGCCCTGGTAGACCAACCAAAGCCTCTATCACTGTAATGTATCAAGTTCCGACCGCGAGGTCAGTTTGGGCACCACGTGGTCAAGAGCAAGCGTCAAGCTTCACTCCGATAAACAAAGGACGATGCAGATCCTAGCCCGCACCAACCAGAGGGCTAGGCTCCGGGCCGAGAGCCTATGGGACTCTTGGCCACTAGTTAGGACGTATTGGGAAGTGGGGTGTGTGTTCTGGGTGGTGGATTTATGGGGATATAAGCCGGCCTGTGAGCCGGCTAGGGCTGTCTTGTTCTTGATCTAATAAAGTACGCTAAGCTGAAATCACTCGTCCGTCTGCGTACCTTTCAATCACACAAGAATTAACGCTTTGGTCAAAGCAGGACCTAGTTACATCAGCATTTTGGCAGGCAAGGGAAATGCAGCAGCTCAGAAATACACATGGGCATCTTCATGAACCGCACTCCAGTCAATCCCCATGGATCACTGGGGAAAGGCAACCACACAGGAAACAGAAGGCATTAGTTTGTTCCCGTTAAGGGTGATGTTGGCAAGCAGGCAAAGCTTACCTTTTGGCTAGCAACAAACAGGCTAAGAAGAAGTCAAACAGGAGGAAGAGGCTGGACTTGAACCCACATCTCAAAGACTCAGGAATAGTCCTCTGATCCCTCACTCAACTGAGCATATCAAAACAAGATGTAACATAGGACATTAAGACCACCTTCCAGCTCCTCCGCCCATATATTATATGAGTAAAGGAAGCCTGGGAAAGAAAGTGGGCAGAGGCACAGGGTTAACATACTCATGGATCTGTGTTTCAAAGCCCACATGTGGCCAGGAAGGAGTCCTAGGCACAGCTGAGGTTTTGCCCTATCAGACTGAATAACAGGAAGTGAGTTGCTCAAGCTGGCTAGCTGCCCCATATCCCTATCATTTTGGGCTGACAGGTTCCAATGCACCATCTCTCAGCTGCACTCGAGGGACTCATTACCACCATCTGCTTCCATTCACTCCAGCAATATTTGTGTTCCATCTTTTCCTGCCCCCACCCATGCAAGCTGCCTGGCCTACCAGATTCCAGCAGTGATCTGCAGGATATTTCCCCTCCTCCTCACAAAAGCATACCCAATGCTGGCCTGGCCATTAGAAGCATCTAGGTGATCACCAGGATGCCAGAGGTGGAAGGGCACCAAAACTAGCCCTGCCACCATCCCTCTCACCCACCCCTGGAGTCAGAGTCTGCCATGGCAAGTAGCAGCCCTAGGTGGTGCTCCTAGCCTCACTGGGTGGCCTGCAGCAAGCCTGCTCCTTCCCCCCATAAGGGTGCATCTTTTCCTTTGCCTTCCCCCTCCATTGGGGAGGGGGAGCCCATTGCCAGGGCCATTTTTGCCTTCCAATCCACTCCTATTAGAAGGTGTGGAACTTTGGCAAGACACAGTCACAACCCCAGTGAGGGTGGCATGAGTGGTGGCAAGACACAACCCCAGTGAGGGTGGCATGAGTGGGAATGGCTTTGCCGTGGTGCAGGGGGTAGGATGGTGAGTAGTGACTTCTCTATGGTGGTGGGGTGCAGCAAAGTCATTCACATAGGGCACCACAAATCCTTGGACCAGCCCTGAGCATACCTGTGTACATATGGGACCCCCCCCAGCCCTCTTCCAGTGTGAGCTGCATGCTCAAGATAGCTGAGGAATATAATGAACAAGGGGTGAGAGCCCTAGCCAATGATGCAAGTGTAGAACAATTCATGTGTTTACTGGCAGGTAGGCAGCACAAATACTGAAAGCAAGCCAGATGAATAGGATTGCCAAGTGTCTTGTTCCAGCAATGCTTTTCTGCCTTTGAAAGTCAAACTGACAGACTACAGCATTCCAGCCAATGCATGAGAGTGATAACTGTGCTGGTCAAACAACTGAATATTGAACAGCTTGAAACACAAGTTGTTGAGGCTTTATAAAGAGTAGGTATAGGGGCCTGGAGAAAGTGTTGCAGCAGTCACAGCTTGGGGCAGCCCCTCACCCATTGAGGTGCACTGTTATTTCACCACTATCTGGAGGAATGGAGACTCACCTTTGGTGTATTTGTCCCATGGAGTTTGAACAAAGTAGTGCTAGGTATTTTCAGCAACAACGTTTGTTGCCACCTATATAGAGAACTATTGTTGGCTGTTTATGCAGTTTTTTCTCTTGTTGCGCAAAGCGCCTTTTCTGTAAAGTTTCTGTTACCAAACTCCCCTTCTAAGTGTGTACAATGTGAGCTCCAACCCCTATTATCTGAGGTACAGGTCTCCTATCTGGGATTCATATTGTTTAATGAAGCTTTGACTGGCTCCAGACATAGTTGGCATCCTAAGCTTTGCCAGTATTTGGGGATATGGCAGGAGGCATTGTGGGGTAGTTGCATTGTACCTGGGGTGGCATTATGAGCCAATCAGAGTCCCAGGAAAAATTCTTTCCCCAGCCTTGTTAACCAGTGATCCCCTGCAGGCATAGCAAAGGATAAATAGCCCACTGAAATAAACACCAAAACATGGAGTGAGAGGGTGGGTCTTTCCCAAAAGAGCGTTCCTGAATGTCTGACATACCTTTTGCTCCCTCCTTTGCACTCTGAGCCATAGACCAGAGAGAAGCCTGCAGCCCCCACATCCACCATCCCACCTTTTCTGCAATAGGCTGACCCCTGGGGGTGGGAGTGGGCTGCAGGAAGCTCCTTGAGAGCTACCTGGTTGACTATCAATGCTGGGCCCAACTGCTCAGGCTAATTCTTGCCTCCCCACCACCCAGACACAAATGGTGCACCAGCTTATTGGGCTGAGAGCCATACTTGTTGCTGGAATGGGGACCAGACCATGGAAGGGGAGAGACAGATGAGACAGACACAGTGCTAGAAAGAAATCAGCCATAACTGTATTGATTACAGGTTCGTCAGATCTTCACAAAGCATAGCTGAAGGCAATGGGTACAGTTGACAGCCCACCTGCTGCCAGAACCTTTCTTAACCTGCCTAACTGGGGTAACTGAGGTCTGGAAGCAGTGGAACCCACTTTTCCTGGCCACCACCATCCTTCTGCTGGCATGGCCAATGCATCATCCCCAAGGTCTTGCCCTCATGCCTGCTAAAGCCCTTAGAGGGATCCCCCTTTTGGTCATACAAGGATCCCATCCTGTACAACCTACTCTATACTCCCCAGCCAATGCCTACGTGCCACAGGAGACATGTCTGGCTCCACCACCACACCAAAGGAACCTTGTACAATGTGTATGCATGTACAATAAAATGACTTTTTCAACAACTTGACTGTTGAGGACAATAATATTGCTTTAAGGCTGTGTCTACAGTGACATGAATTTATAGCTCAACTGAACACTGAGTGCATGCTTCTCCCATGCAATCAATTTGCACTGCTGATGAGTATCAGAGATAGGCTGCCATCTGCAACAACATTTTTCTGTAAACAGATACAGATATCATAGTTCTGAAAGAAGCCAACAGACATAAATTTGGGACTGGATGAAATTTATCTAGGTAGACAGGACAATCCTATGGTTCTGATATTGTAGATGGCTGCTACATGTAAAATTCTTGGAATCCTATGCTTATAAAGCATTAGATTCAAAAGCAACAACCAGCCTGTAGTAACAGTGAAGCATAGCTACCCAGCCCAGTTCAGGCACATCATATACATACCACATACAATTACGAAGCATCTGCATAAGCAATATTTAAATTTATTTAGGAGATTCTTACTTTACATTTCTCAATTATAGATTTTTTATTATTTTCCAAATAATTTCTACAAAACAGTTTTCAAATGTAGAAATACAATACCAAACATATGCTTTTCCAATACATAAAACCAAAAACAATAAAAAATATCAACAATCCCACCCAGGGATTCCATATGATACTCCAAGATCTAATTAACTCAAACATAACAAGGAATGAAAGCTTCACCTAATGAAGTCTGCAAAAAGGTGTTACATTGAGATCCATTTGTGAAAGTGAACGTTTGTAGGTAAAATATCATGTGCTGTAAGATACTTTACATTTCTGATAAGCTCAAGATAGCTTCTAGAACATCAATAGTAAAGTGATAAGCTCCAGATAGCTTCTAGAACATCAATAGTAAAGCCAATTGTATAATACTATGCTGTTAGCCACCCTGAGTTCTGTGAATTCAGAGAAGGGTGGTATGCAAATTGAATTTATAAATAAATAAATAAAACAATACAGGAACTCATCTAAAACCCAAGTACCAGTGAACAACACTAAGTCAACCAATGACTATAAGATTGATAATACTGAAATGCTTGAACTAAACAATCAGGAGAAAGCCCGTGGAAATAAGACTGCTTTATAGGCCGCCTGAAAGGCCTTAAAAGCTTTGTGTGTATCACATCTAATGGCCCATTCCTTAAAACTGGCTCTCTGAAACAAATTGTAGAAGAGAGAGCTACCAAAAACATGGCCAGCAGTGTCTTTTGTGAGGAGTGCAACCAAGGGACAAGTGGTCCTTCAGATATATGAGTCCCAGTGAATGAACTTCTTTAAATGTAAGAATCAGAATCCAGAACAAAATTCAGAAGCACATAGGCAACAGATTGAATTGTTCCATGACATAGTACCATAGCTACCAATAAGGAAGATGATCTTAAAACCTTTTCAAATAATAATAAAATAATAAAAAATGGGAATTATCATCCATTTGAGTGGTGAGTAGCTGCCATTCTGATCCAGATAATTGACAGGGACATCCATCCACCTCTCCCACTGTGCCTTCTGTCCCTGTCTTTCAGGGGGAGAGCAAACCAGCTGGTAGCACCACTCTATGTCTTCCCCATCTTCAGGCAGTTTACTATCTGTCTCCCAGCTTGAAGCACTCCAGCAAGCAGCCTGGTGGGTGCCACATTCTGACCTCACAACTTCTAATTCTGAAAGGTACTGAGGCAGAGACTGGAGAGCACCATTTGGGTGCCCAGGCTCGAAGCAGCCCAGGAAGCAGGCTAATAGGTA
This sequence comes from Gekko japonicus, assembly GCF_001447785.1. Taxonomy (NCBI): domain Eukaryota; kingdom Metazoa; phylum Chordata; class Lepidosauria; order Squamata; family Gekkonidae; genus Gekko; species Gekko japonicus. The sequence goes on along the minus strand of NW_015172143.1, from coordinate 91,550 downwards.
CTGCACCCTATCCCCATGCTTTTTGGTTAATGTCAGAAGGTATGGAGGCAGAGAGAAGAGAATGGGGTCATTTTAAAGTCAGAGCCATCTATTTAATGTGTTTAACCCCTGCCCCTCCCCCCTTTTTGAAGTGAGCAGTCAATTTACATTCAGCGCATTCTTCCATCTGGGTAAATATGGTATGGTCAAAATGGCTAATCTCAATAAAAAGGTGAGCCACTATATTTTGCACTACTTTGAGCATCTGTCTTTAAAGGCAGCCCCACGACAAATATGTTACAGTAATCCAGCCTTCAGGTTACAGAAGTATGTCAAGATCAACCATATTCCAAAAGGGATGATATGCTGTGTAACAGGTGAAGCTAAAACTCCTAGCAATTGTACCAACCTGCTTCTTCATTAGTATGGTTGGGTCTAGCATTACCCCAAACAATATGATCAGCTAAAGACAATTTAACTTCATCTAGATTTGATAAACTGATCCCTTTGAGAGCATTAAAAATTTTAGCTTTCTCCTTCATCCAGTTCTTAGACATGGGACTCAGCATCCCATAGCAACTGTTTGGTTGAGGACAGACTGGCAGTATGAAGCATGAGGGAGGCAGGGCAAAAAGACCCAGGCCAAGTTGTGCCAGGGATTCCCAGTCGCACTGCACCTACTGATGTGGGAGCATACCAAGGAGGAGGTGCAAGGGAGTGTTTGCACTGTTGACCCGCCCCTGGTGGAGGCGTGGCTGTAAGCAGCTTTTTTTTACTCTGGCAACATGTGCCTATGCGCCTATTTCTCAAGCAACCTGCTCAAACGTCTCCCTGTTCCTGTGGGTCTGACGCAAGGCCTCCTGCACTGGCCGCTCACCCCACACTGCCAGGAGGTCCAAGGTCTCCACCCTTTTCCAGGACGCTCCTCGCATGCCTGCCATTTTGCCGGTCTGTCTCCCAGGAGGCTGCATGCCGGGAGCTTTAACTCCGCGAGCCGGAAGCGTCCCCGCAGGTGGTTGTATGCTCCAACGCATATTCTGCATGGGCGCTTATGCGCATCCCTGCTGCCAGATCAGCCGGTTCACATCATCAATGCAGCTTGTTTGCAGCTTTTAGTCTGCACACCTCCAGGAAGCGGGATCAATGTGGCCTCCAGGGTTTGCTACGGCTTTCACCTGGTACTTTTTTAACATGGTAGGGAATTGTCATAGGACAGGGTGAATAGGGCTGGGGAACGCCTGACAGCTGTAGCTGTGTGAACCGGCCCCTTTAATCAGTTTGTGAAACATGCCTATATTGGGCCAAACTGCCAGTCTGAACTCAGCCTTTGAGTTTTATCAGACCAAAAAGACTGAAACCATTAGAAGACAGTACATTCTGAACACTCTAGTAACACTTAAAGATCTACAGTAGCAAAGACCATGGACAGGGCAAAAAGGATGAACAGCAGGGCACTGCTTCTATCCACTTGTGAATACAGATAAACCACCAGAGCAACCAGTGCTGTCTCAGTCTAGTCCATAACCAAACCTGAAGCCCAACTGAAATATATCAAGAGCAAAAATATTAGATCTGCAAAAAGGACACTATAATTTATAGAATGATCACTGCCATAATCAGTGATAATTGTTCAACAAATAGTAGCACACCCTACCTAGGTATTCTGTTCTTTAGAGCAGTGGCATCTACAAGGGCCAGACCTGACATAAGTGTTACTGGGCCATATGTGCATAAAATGTAATGCCAGGTACTGGAGATATAAACTTTATAAGGGACACAGGCTCCACCCCCCATTGAGTGGCTTCTCCAATCCTCACTGAGCTGTGGTCAGAGGAGGCGGGTGGGAAAAATCACAATGCCTCCTCTTTTTCTGCCTTTGCTGCCATTCCCCCCCACACTGCTTTACCTCAGCCTCATACCCCTTCCCCAGCCATTTCCTTTCTATTTCCTGACAGCTTTGACCATATTCACTTTATCACATGCATTCACTCAGCCACTCCCCCCCCATAGCCTCCTTCCTTCCCTCCCTCACACCAGTTGCTTGCGGGCCAGGTAAGAGCCATGGATGGGCAGGTTCTGGCCCCCGGGCCTTATGTTTGACACCCTTGCTTTAGAGATTCCTCCCTATCTTGATTTTAGCTTTCTTTGAGTAGCAGCAAAACCTACTCTCTGGGCTGTAAGTAAACATCCTTCTCACTCCCCATATATAGTACAGTTTGAACAATATGGCTTATAACGTATAATATTACAAAGGGGTCTTTCACATGGCAACAATTCCTTATACGTTTCTTGTTGCTGCTGCAGCTGCCAATTCAGTGAAGCAGTGACAGGGCTTCCAGATTGTGGGTTTCCTCTTACTTTACCTGCCCTATTCTTCCACAACCACCATTCCCTCTCTACCACTGGGGGGACTTTTTAAAAAGATCACTATAGCATCTAGATCACTATAGCACTGTAAAGTTATAATAGTACTAGGAATAAGGCCTGTTGTGGAAATAAATGTAATGAGCTCTAGAAAGAGACTCTGGGCGGGTGCCCTGGCCTTGGGCACTCAGTGCCAATTTGCTGTGGTGACCTCAGCAGCGTATAATGACACAGAGTCCACCATTTTCTCCAGGGGAACTGATCTTTGCCATCTGAAGAGCATTCTGAGTGATCTCCAGCCCGCACCTGGAGATTGGTAGCAGTGGCTCCCCAGAAAGAAATGTCTGGTTTGGAGGGTGGAGGCCTATGGCGTTGTACCTGTTTGAAGTCCCACCCCTCCTCAAACCCCACCTTCTCCAGGCTCCACCCCTCAAATCTCCAAGAATTTCCCAACCTGGAGTTGGCAACCCTATCTCCTTCAAGCCAGCCATCAACCTACCATTATCTGCTCCCCTGACTTCAATTTCCCATCTCCACCTCCTCCCTCCTGGAGAGTAGTTGTAATTCTGAGTGTTCTCCAGTCCTCACCTGAAGATTGGCAACAATGGTTCCCCAGGAGGAAATGGCTGGTTTGGAGAGTGGAGTCACCTGGAGTTGGCAACCATATCTCCTTCCTGGCCAAACATCAGCCTTCCTTTATCTGCCCCTCTAACTTCAGCTTTCTATCTCCCCCCTCCGACCTGCAGCCTGTACCCTGCTCTGAAGCCCTGCCTGCTACATCACACTGGCTGTCATTGGGGGGGGCATCATAAGGGCACAGAGTCCACCATTTTCTCCAGGGGAACTGATCTCTGCCATCTGGAGAGCAGTTATAATTCTGAGTGATCTCCAGCCCTAACCTGGAGATTGGCAGCAATGGTTTCCCATTAGGAAAAGTATTCTTTATCTGCAGTGGGGACCAAAGCAGCTTACATCATTCTCCTCTCCCCCTTTTGATCTGCACAACAACCCTGTGAGGTAGGTTAGGCTGAAACTCTGACTGGTCTGAAATCACCCAGTCAGCTTCCACAGCAAGAAATGGGTCTGGCAGACCCTGCTCTGACGTGCTAACTGCTACGCCACACTGGCTGTGGTATCACCTGATATCACAACTGAACTCCAGACAACAGATCTCTCTCTCCCCCTGGAGAAAGTAACTGCTTTGGAGGGTGGACTCTGTGGCATTCTACTCAGCTGAGTCCTCTCCCCTCCCCAAACCCTGGCTTCTGTAGACTTCAGCACAAAATCTCCATGAATTTCCCAACCTGGAGCTGGCAACCCTAGTCAGGACTGGCCCCAATGAGTTCCCCACAAAGGCCTGGAAAG
>NW_015172143.1:70014-87720 GCF_001447785.1 Gekko japonicus | reverse complement strand
TATATATATGTATACACACACACACACACACATATATATATATGTATGTATGTATGTATGTATATATGTATGTATATGTATATGTGTATGTATGTATGAATCATATTCATGAATATGATTAGGCACTCTGAATCCCCAACTTTCATTTTTTAAAGTAAATCTCTAGCGCAATGACTTGCAGACATAAAAGGGAAAAAGATATCTCAGCAACAAAAAGGGCTAGAGACTTTTAAAAAAGAAAATGAAAGCTGGGAATCCAGAAGACTGAATAGATCCATTATTACAACATTATAATATTACAGTGATTTAGCTATTCCTGGTGTGTGTTTTTTTAAGTGCAGGGCAGGAAATGGCTGTGGGGAGACACAGAAAGGAAAATGGTGCCAAAGTGATCCCATCCAGTTTTAAAATAATATAATACTTACAGTGAAACTAGTGATTCCTTACTCTCTAGATTAATTGCAAGCCAATATCTAATAACTATTAACCAGGCGATAACAGAAATTGCCTTCTGCTTAGTTTCAATTAACAAGGAGGATGAGGAGAAACACCTGGGATATACTACAATCAGTCTAAGGAAATTTGTATGGATTATATCTGGGCACGTACCTAGGCTACCAATCCACACCGGAATAGTATATAAAAACGGTGAGGTTATTTTTGCCTGAAAGGCATCCAAAGCTGCAGGGACAAATTGAGCGCCTGTGTTGGGGGGAAAAATCCCTCAAAACTGCAGCTGTACTCTTGGCTTTTATAGAGATCGCTTTAGTGTGCAAAGCCCAAGAGAGTGAACATTGGACTGTAACTCCCAGATATTTATAAGATATGACTTCTTCCATAATGTGATCTGAGATATTCCAGCATAATACTTTTCAGTCTCCAAGATCTAGCAAAAACTAAAAGCTTGGGGTTTTTTGAGGACTTCTTGACACTACACCCATTCTATACAAAACTCACACTGGAACATAAACTTTTCCTTGATAAGCCAGTTACAGGTCAAGAGCTGATTGACACAATCTAATCTCTAAAGAATAATAAAGCATCTGGTCCATATGGATATCCTTCAGAATTTTATAAAGAGCTTGGATTTTTTGAAATTAATTACCAGGTGTTCATCAGCATAATATTGAATGAAGATCTCAACTGACCAACACAATCCCAGTCTGGTCAATGCATGACCAGAATCAGGTGAGTCCCAAACCATGGGGGGTGGCATATTCAGTCTAGGGTCTAAATTGTTAATATAAAGATTAAACAAGGTATGAGCAAGGACACAACCTTGTCTTACGCCCCTCCTGACCTCTGTGGGAGCAGATAAACAGCCATTTACACCATGGCTGAGTATTAGACTAAATCTGAGTATTAGACTAAAGACAACTTATCTGAGTATTAGACTAAAGACAACTAATCAAAAAGAGTAACCTAACTGGTATATTTGTCCTGCATAGCTTCTCCCAGAGTCTATCCTGAAGGATTATATTGAATGCAGATTTTAGGTCAAAGCAACATATAACCTACCCTGTCTGGTTCTAGTATATTTCTCAGCCATATGTGCAAGGGCCACACATTGATCAGTTATTGACATACCCCTTCAAAATCCAGCTTGTTCTATTCCCAATAGATGTTCCGAGTCCATCCAAGTTTTCAACTTAGTGAGTAAATGGCTTGCATAAAGTTGCATAACAACAGGCTTATAGATCTGTAATTCTTTGGGTCAAGTTTATCCCCTTTTTTATAAATAGGAATCATTATAGCCTCTTGCCAGGTCACAGGGAATTGTCTAGAATAATCAATGGTCTGAAACAAGCGTGTCAAAATTGGGGACCACCAAGTGGCAAAATCCTTGATTATATGAGGTGGTAGCCAATCGGGCCCTGCTGCCGTGCCTGCATGTAAACGGTGGTATGAGGTGGTAGCCAATCGGGCCCTTCTGCCATGCCTGCATGTAAACCAGCAATTAAGGTTCGAAAAGTGAGCTTCCATAGCTGGGGACCAAGTAATATCTCTGTCTTTACAATCCAACAAAGCCTCGATAGTCAATGGTAGGGAAGAGGCATAAGCTATGTATAAAGATGTGACATTTTCCACCCACAATTAATGACCTGTTAACAAACCTCCAAAAGAATCTTGTATCCTTACTGGTCGGTGCCTCAATCTGAGCAGCCCAAGAATGTTGGATACCATTGTACTTCTTGTGTCTAAGAAGAATCCTCTGTCTATGCTTTGAATTAAGGTATCTTGTTCATGTAGCAACATTATTAGTCTTCTTTAATTTATATTAATCCTTCCTGACTTGCCTCCTGTTATTCTTGCACTCCGCATCAAACCAAATCTTTTTGGGTTTATTACCACCCCTCCTCACCAATAAAGGTTTAATTTGGTCTATCATGTCCTGGAATTCTCTGAAAATCTCTTGAACGGAAGTAGAATCCATCAATTAATGCTGTGGCTCTATATTTGGAAGCTATTTCCTTTAATATGGTGATCATAAATGCTTATTTTCCTCCCAGTTTAACTTCCAGTGCTTTGGATGAAATATGGTTCAATTTTGATATATATCTGGAGTATGTGAGGAACAATTATCCTGTGGCCGCCATACTATGGACTGGGGATAATTGGCCTTGTATTATTAGCTCTGATTATTAACCCATTTTAAAGTATATGAATCTATTGTTAGTGACCATTTTCTTGTTCTTTGGCAGCTGGATATTAAAGTAAACCAGGCCCTTGGGGAGTTAACCTTGATTCTGGGTTGCCATTTTCCCTGATCCCATGGTGATGGGATGATAAGGTCAGGGAGGAAGTGGCTCAGTTACTTTAGACATTATGGTGTGCATGGATCTGGCTCGTGGATGCCACCACCGTTTTAGAGCTGACCTTAAGCCATTTCAAAATGCCACAAGGGCTAGGTCCTGATAGGTCTTGTGATATGGTAAGACTAGGCAATCTTGCTTCCCATCCTCACACCTTTTCAAGTGCCAAAACAGCCACAGGGCAAAATCGCCTGGTCCTGCCACCTTGTGGGCCCAATCAGGATCAGGCCCTTGTGGCATTTTTAAGTGGTCCAAGTTCAGCTCTAAAATGGTGGTAGCAGCTAAGGATCTGACCTGTAGATACTGCAAAGTCTAGTTTGGTCCTTAGTCTGAATGCAGTGGTCTGGTAAAAAAATTGTAATTAGTGAACACTTGACACCATTTTCTCTAATACGCACTATTCTCAGCAAGCCCAAGAAATGTATTCTGTTGAACCCTAGTTTTCCCTTTTGTTCATTATAATTCTGATGCTAATGGGTTGTGAAAATTCCTGTGTTCAGCTTTTTACTGTAAGCAGAATTTTTGCATTTCGCAAAGCAAAAGACAGGCAGCTGCCGAATTCTGGCATACCATCTGGATGGCTTCTTTTTTCACAAACCCTGCAGAGACACAGGATTGTAAATCTGTACTTGTGGTTTTTCAAAGGGTTATCAGAAGAATGAAGGAGCTGCATTAACTTTGACGAGGCCAGCTCAGCTCCCTTGCTCACATCCTGGGGAACTGAGAGTGTTCAACAGTTGAGGCAGTCAAAAAAGATGAGAAGGAAGCCAATGGACAATGTTATGGCAGGAGAGAAATTTACCTGAAGGGTATACAGGGTTTTATGGAGTTGTTGGAGTCCAACTTTGGTGATTTATTTTTGCAAGTTAATCACATCTGGAGCTGCAATTAGAACATTTTAAAGGGGCTGGTGTTTCATGTACACTTGTTTCAGACATCCTACTGCAACATTCCTTAGCCTCAGTGGTTACAATCGGATATGGCACATGCTGTAGTCTTCAGCAGCATATACCTCTGTATCAATTGCACATGTGAACAACAGCAGTAAAATAAATTTTTCGCAGAAGTATTTCCATAACCATTTTAGATACTGAACAATAATGAATTTGAATTATACTTCATTCATGGATCTTGGATAAAAGCTAGCCTTCTATAAAGAAGACCATTTATGGAACAATGAAAAACAGGACAAAATGTGATGTAGCAATATAGACACTAGGAAACAAATATAAATAAAAATAAAAACATTCAAAAGATTATTGCTATCAAACTTCCTTTTGTGAGGTAATTAGGAATTTTTGGCACAAAAAGTCAAGATCTTATGTTTGGACTTGGTGATTTCTTGCCCATTTCCTTGCAACAGTTTATTGCTACAGTTTCTGAGTACTGGAATATTTGTCTGTTCCAAGGAGTATGTATTTGAGGACTAGAAACCCCCCCCCCATCTCAGTGTTAAATTAGGGAAGGCCTGAACCAACCAGAAGCCATTTTCAGTAAAAGCCATTTTTCTAAACAGACTACAGTGAAATTTTCCATTGAAGTGTCAAAACTTCACTGACCAAGAGCAATATAGATATTGGCCAAGGTCCCAGATCAAGAAGATCACATGGACTGAAGTCTATGGCTTTCGTAAATAAATCACGCTGAGCCATGTAAGCAAACGAAATCACTGCCAAGACAGTAACAAGTTAAGTGAGGGTTTTTGAGACTGAAATAATGAGAGTGATAATTTTATATACATATCTTTAATACACCTTAAGGTTTCTACAGTAGAATGAGAACATTGGGTGTTCAAACTCATGCCCTCCTCATTCATGAAATTTCACAAGGTGATGCCCTGGCCACGATCCCCTACCAGGGATTGTCTCTCAATCCTCATGTCGCACATGGTCAGTGTCCTCACACAACCTCTCCTTGTGGATCGATAGAAGCTATCACACTCTGTCTTGAGTGCATGGCTGTTTAGTGCCATTTTATTTATTATGCCTCTCTTAACAAGAGTGCTATTTTTTCTTTGCCACATTCCTGCATGTATTTCATCTGGGATACTTGTAGAGTGCTCACTGCTCTGTTATAGGACAGTTCTGGGTGAAAGTCAAAATAGGATTTATTTATTCTATTTATGTATTCTTTAGATTTGTATCCCGCCCTCCTCGAAGGCTCAGGGCGGCTAACAAGGGCATAAAAGCCAGATTAAAACAATAAGGACAGTATAAAAATACAGTAATACAATATAATACAGTTAAAATATTGGTGCTCCAATACTCACTCAAAATCATAAAAATGAAGATGGTGTTCTGGAGATGTTATAACAGAACCACAGCAGTATATGTCCCCACAGCCCTGTCATCCGCCAGGGATGTCTCGCACCCCCGATGATACCTGCACAAGCGGTGGTAAGAGTGCAGTGATGGAAAAAGCGTTGGTGGAATAATGGTGGCGGTGGCTCCTACTCAAAAGCCTGGCAGAAGAGCTCCGTTTTGCAGGCCCTGCGGAACTGCACAAGGTCCCGCAGGGCCCGGATCTCTTCCGGGAGCTAATTCCACCAGGTAGGAGCCGCCACCGAAAATGCCCTGGCCCTGGTGACAGCAAGTTTGATGTTCCTGGGGCCTGGAATATCCAGGAGGTTTTGGCTCCCCGACCGTAGTGCCCTTGGGGGAACATGCGAGGAAAGGTGGTCCCTTAGGTAAGAACCAGCACTTTGAAGTGAATCCGGTACACCATTGGCAGCCAGTGCAGCGCTTTCAGCACAGACCGGATGTGATCCCGTCTAGGGAGACCCATCAGCAGCCTGGCTGCAGCCTTCTGCACTAGTTGCGGCTTCCGAATTTGCGACAGAGGCAGCTCTATGTAGAGAGCGTTACAGTAGTCTAACCTCGAGGTGACCGTCGCATGGATCACTGTGGCCAGGTCATCACGGTCGAGGAAGGGGACCAACTGTCGTGCCAGACGAAGATACTAAAAGGCCGACTTGGCAGTGACTGCGGTCAAGGAACGGGACCAACTGCCGAGCCAGCTGAAGATGATAAAAGGCCGACTTGGCAGTGGCTGCCCCCTGGGCTTCCATTGTTAGAGAGGAGTCCAGGAGCACACCCAAGCTCCTAACCTCTGACGCTGGCACCAACGGCGCCCCATCAAAGGTCGGGAGAGGGAGCCCCAACCCCGGACCGATCTGACTCAGACCCAGGACCTCCGTCTTTGCCAGGTTCAGTTTCAGCCGACTCAGTCTGAGTCAACCAGCCATGGCCTGTAATGCCCGGTGAAGGTCATCTGGAGTGGAGTCTGACCGGCCGCCCAGCATCAGATAAAACTGGGTGTCATCTGCATATTGATGACACCCAAGCCCACAACTCCGGGCGATCTGGGCAAGGGGGCGCATGTAGATGTTAAACAACATCGGGGATAGCACCGACCCCTCAGGTACCCCACAATGGAGAGGCCACCTCCAGGACCGCTGATCCCCTATCACCACCCTTTGTCCCTGACCTTGGAGAAAAGAGGCTAACCATTGGAGGGCAAGCCCCTGAATCCCCACATCGGTGAGGCGGTGGGCTAGCAACTGGTGGTCGACCGTATCAAATGCGGCCGACAGATCTAACAACAACAGTGCCGCCACACCGCCAAGATCCAGATGCCTACGGAGGTCATCAGTCAGAGCGACCAGTACTGTCTCCGTCCCATGACCAGGGCAAAAGCCGAACTGGAAGGGATCGAGGACAGAAGCATCATCCAGAAAGCCCTGTAGCTGTATTGCCACCACTCTCACGATAAGTTTGCCCAAATAGGGCAAATTGGACACCGGTCGATAGTTGGCCAATTCGGCCGGGTCCAAAGATGGTTTTTTCAGGAGAGAGCAGACCATCACTTCCTTGAGTGCTCTGGGGAACCATCCCTCTAAGAGAAACTTGTTGACAATCTCCCTCAGGGGACCTCGAAACCCCTCACAACCCACTTTAATGAGCCAAGAGGGGCACGGATCAAGATCGCATGTGGTTGGGCACACAGATACAAGTAATCTGTCAACTTCTCCCAGGCTGAGTGGGCTAAAACTCACTAAACCCGGCACCAAAGGCATGCAAGGGGCCTCAAGTTTCTCTGCAAAATAGCTCACAAATGCCTCACAGCCGATATCCAATTCCCTAACATTTTGCCTGCCCTGTGGCAGAGCTGTCAATGACCGAATCATACTAAATGATTGTGCCGGGCGTGAGCTAGCAGATGCAATCATGGTCACATAGAAATCTCTCTTTGCGGCCCTGACTGCCATCTCATAGGATCTCATAAACGTCCTATAGGATGTTCTTGAAGCCTCGTCGCGAGCGCGACGCCACCGTCTCTCTAGTCGTCTCAGCTCTCGCTTCAGCTGGCGCAATTCCTGAGTATACCAGGGTGCCCACCTAATACGAGTTCGGAGAGGATGCCTGGGAGCGATCTCATCGATGGCCGTGGAGAGAGGGTCATGCCAATCCTCCACTAGCTCATCCAACGAGCTGCCAGGGGGCTTCGGATCCCGCAAAGCCATCTGGAGCTGCATAGGGTCTATTTGGCAGCGTGGGTGAGCAAAAATCTGCTCGCCGCTTAAGCAGGGTTGGGGTGGAACATTCAGACAGGCCTTCAGGGCCTGGTGGTCTGACCATGGCACTGCCATTGCAGTAATCCGGTCCACCCTCCCCCCAGCCGTGAAGATCAGATCGAGCGTGTGACTGGCCCAATGCGTGGGGGCCGTAACAAGTTGAGAGAGTCCCAGCGCTGCCATGGACGACACTAGGTTGGCAGCCCGGCCGGAGGCTGCGTCCTCGGCATGGACGTTGAAATCACCCAAGACAATCAGCCTAGGGTGCTCCAATGCTCAGCCTGATACGGCCTCCAGCAGGGACGGCAGGCTACTGGCCGGTGCGCTAGGCAGTCGGTACACAAACCAAATTGCCAAACTCTCCTCAGCCTCCAGCATCACGCCAACACACTCTACGCCCGCGATCTCCAAAGCCAGGAGCGCCCTGAAGGAGTAAGCCTCCTGAATGAAAATAGCCACTCCTCCCCCCCGCCCCCTAGTCTACAATTGGTGGAGGACCGAGAAACCAGGTGGGGCAAGCTGGGTGGGTCAAGCTGTCTCCCCCTCCCTCACCCAGGTCTCGGTCATGCATGCCAGGTCAGCCCGTTGTTCCATTACAAAGTCCCGAAGGACTGTGGCTTTGTTGTTAATAGACCTGGCATTGCACAACAGTTGTTGATAAGGTGGTCCTCCATGGTCTCTTCTTTGAGAGATTCACACCCACCTCCTTCATGCAGTGAGCTTGCTAGTCTCCCCATGTGCAACTGCACAGAAACCATGAAGATGAAGATGGGGTTGCACTTATCTGTAACCATTGTTCATCAAGTGGTCTTCTGTGCAGGTACACATCCATTCCTCCTGTCCCACTGTGAACTCTCTGGAACCTTAGTTTCTTGTGGTCCCCAGCAACAGCATGGAGAGAACTGAGGAAGTAGCACCCCTTCTCCTAATCATGAGATCATTTTGGTGGGAAAGCACCAGAGGGAGAAGAGGCACTTTTAGTCTATTAGAAAGCTTTGGAAATCTTTTCCGCGGCTGGCCTGTGCACACACTAAGTCAGTAAGTGCCTTTAATCTACTGATCTGGTGTTTCATCCAGCAGATGGGAACCAGCAAAAACAACAATAACAACTAAGAGTACTTAAAAAACAATAATTATTACAATTGGTGGCATGTTTCGACCACTCAGAGATTCCCATTTTCGGGGGTGCATTCGGTTTGGAAGAACCGAATGCACATCCCTAGTGCAGGTCATAGGAAGCATTGACAAGCCTCTACCAATCTTCTACTTCTAATTCACCTTTAGGTAAATTTGATTTCATGAGCTGTTTGATTTCCAAGGGAATGTGTCTGTCAGTACAGTGACAAATGAATACCATGGTAGTGGCCAAATTGAGAGTGTGAGCATGGGTGCAGGCTAGTGCCACTAAAACATTGTATTGTAAAGACTGGACTCCCTAAGCATAGAGAAATCCTTGTCTATGATCTGTTCCCAAGTGATTAAAATGGAGTTAACTGAATGTTGTACGTCTGATACAGAGGTGAGAAATTGTGAAATGGGGTCACCCAATTTAGATATTTCAGCAGTGGCATAGGATAATTTATTGGTAAGGATTTCAATGTTGGCAGGGTCTATAAGAGACACTCCTACTCTGACTGGGGCTATCCAGTCTTTTACATCATGTTTCACTTTTGTAGAGTGATCAGTGCTTTGCCATAATTTAATCCATTGCCACCCCCCCAGTCAGAATAACAAGACAGACAACAGTTTGGAAGTAAACAAGGGCCACTTTATTAACTATTTAACATAACATTGCGGGAAGGGCTAAGTGAGCACGGAACAGGCAAGGCAGGTGTCACTTTCCTGACCAGCCTCCTCGCCCTTTTCTTGGGCGGGTCACCTAGCTCCGGTCTTGAACCAGTGATCTGGCTCGCGACCGGCAGCCCAGCAAAACTGGTCGCCACCTAGGACCGCCTACCCCTGAAGCCTTCCAACTTGCAGAGAGAGCATACCCTAAGAGGTTCCCAGAGGAGGTGATCACTGTTTTCCACCCTGGACCTTAGAAATCCGAAGGCAGTTCCTGATGACCCCCTGTTCCCTAATGGGGAAAATGCCATAAGGTGCTCACCAGTTCCGGTTTCTTGCCCGCACCAACCTGCCACAGCCAAGACCAAGCCTCTGCTTTGGCCTTTGCTCCCACTAACAGCACAAGGCTGAGCTAATCCCTATCCTCAAGTCCTGTAAGAATAACCCATTGCCCTTGTCTGACAAGTGTACCCTGTCAGCCCTATACAGGTCCTGGAACTCGACCTGTATGTTGGGGTGTGGCAAAAATAGCCCTGAACCACCTTCCATGGCCTTTCTCATTTGTCTGTTAGCCTTACGCCTGGCACGGTCAATGCAGTGGGGGTCTCCAAAGTTACGCCACACCTGGTGGGGCAGAATAGCCAACCAGACTATCTGCACACCGGGCCACCTTGCTCTTATCATCACAAGGTCAGCCTCAGATTGTAACACAAGGTCAGCCCTTCATCAGACCTAGGTCATTACCCCCTAAGTGTACCACGGAAACATGTGGAGGAGGACCCCGCCTCTCTTCGAATAGCAGGGGAAGGCGCGCAGGCCATCTCATGTCCCTCCTTCCCAACCATTTGATGACAGCCCACTCGCTAAGGCCCAGTTGAAAACCGATGGGTGTCTTCCTGGCCCGGTGAGCGGCCCAAAAGATCATGCTGTGGCCACAGACGGTGACTCTTTGTCTTGCCCCGTGGCCTGCAGCACCTGTAAGAGGAACCCTATTAATAACCTAAACAGAACATTAAACTTTGCAATCCCACATGTAACTCCTGTAACAACGTGATTTCCAGCAACCTATCTGCTGAATCTTGCTACTGGAATACCCCATGGATGCCGCTGTTGAAGCTGTTCCAATCCGGAAGGAATGGGTTCTGAAACGGAACCCGCCTAATCCCAACTGGACCAGCGCTTTCTGTGTTAGGGCCCAAAATTAAAACTTGGTTAGGGGAGTGCCATCCCAATGTTGAAACAAATAGCCCATGCCCTCGCCATTGCCCCGCATGGCTAAATATTGGCATAATGCCAGCACGCCCTTGCCCTGCATGGCTAAATATTGGCATAATGCCAGCACCGGGCATAACTCAGCCTCGGCACAGCAGCCCAGCTTGATAACCGAATCCCTGCCTAATTGGTCAGTTTTTGACTGCCAAAGCGTGATCCTAACTTTGGCATCCAGCATGTGAACATCACACTGGTCAAGTGCTAGGCCAGATGCATCCCGGCCACTTTGGGGGCTTCTGCATACGCTTCTTTGGGGCTGGCTGTTTGCCCTTGGAAGGGCCTTGCCCTTTCTTGGGTGCCATAGTATCATCAGTAATAAAGCCCCAAGCTGCTCTAAAGCAATTTCCAAATAGCAGGCCTTCCCCAATCAGCCATGTCTGAAATTGCTATCAAAATGGCCACCTCCTGATGCCCACTCAAAATGGCCATCCAGAAATATAACTTTAAAATGGCCGCCAGAAAATGCCCACTTCAAAATGGCCACCACTAGAGGACTTTCCCAAGATGGCTGCTAACTGGAGGACCCACTCAAGATGGCCACCGTTAAAGGGGCAACACTCAAAATAGCTGCCTCAATAATCCTTCCCACTGGCCGTTTATTTGAATGCTGGGCCGTTGGGGAGGGTGAATGCTTCTCCTGCCCAGACCAACCTCCTGCTCTCAAATGGCTGCCAGGCCTGCTCTGAAGTAGTTTTTTATAATATATATAAGAAAACCCCCCACAGCCAATTCTGTGCCAGCTTTGGTCCTTTTAAAGCAGCATGCCACTGTCAAGGCCAACCTTCACAATCGCTCTGGACTACTCTTTTTTCCTTTTATTAAATATTATTATTATTATTTTAATACCAAGAGTGCCCTATGCTGGCCCCCAGACAAGCTGCAGTGGTTAGTGCCTTCCCCTCACAGTCTCCTGACCGCTCCCTGGTCCAATCGCCTCCCTAGGTCAACCCCCGGGGCCATTTGGGGGGGGGACACTCAAGAATTGCCGCTGGCTGTGACCTCCCGTGATCGCCTCCCTGTGCTGCGGGCTGCCACCGACGGATCAGGTCCTGACCCCTGGGCTGAGACCCTCCCCAGAGCCGCTCCTGACAGAACCACACACAATGAAATTAGCTACTTCTTCATTTTCAGCCTGATCAGCATAAGAAGTAGATTTTAAGAAGTTAAAATCAACTCCTGAATATCACTAAGTTTGCCATCTGACATATTGAAGCAAAGTAAATTCTACCAGGTTTACTTAAGAGAACTGCTTTACAGAAAGTTTATTTTAAAAAATTCTCCCCCCCCACTCAGTTATGTTAATATGGTCTATAATTATCAACTATCGTTTACATGGCAAAGATTGATTAGTGCAATTAGAAGCTGAAAGGTAATTTTCATCACCAAATAGGATGTGGTTTCGTTTCCCCACTTGATTTGTACTCTTCCACTTGGTTACGCAGCAGATGTACTTCTGCAGCAAAATGATGTCTAGGACAAATACCTATCTAAATATAGTAATCATCATACATATATGTGCAATAATCTCTGTGTGTATTTATATATGTAATTTAAAGGAGCTTTATGAGTTCATCAGTCACTAAAGAACTAATCAGGAAAAGTTGCAAGATATGACTAATAAACACTAATTTGCATCCGCAATTAAAAATATTACTTCAATTTTCTGTTTTTTACCTATGGATTGTTTTCTCTAATGTTAGAATGATTTGGAATAGTAATTACATTTTCAATTCCTTTGAATTTCCATAAAAACCCTCTCTCTGTATGTATGTGTGCATGCTAAATCATATTAGGAAAGCTGCACTGGTTGAATTTTCCCTAAAACACATCCACCAAGTCCAGTGTTAAACTGAAAGAGTTTGTGGAGCCAAATTTTTAAGTAAGCATAGTATGTGAGACTGTACAATGTGTTGACTCCTTACACGGCAGAGAAATGAGCCTGTGGTTTAACTTACTAACATCATAATCCTAAACATGCAAACTCAGAAGGTAATCCTACTGAGCCCAGTGGGCCTTACTTCCTAGGAAGTATCCTTAGGACTGAAGCCTAATTCACCTAAGCTCCAGAGGCATGAAAATGACAAGGCTCTCAACTCTTACCTTAAACTAGAAAATGGACTGAATCGTACCCTCCTGTCATGACATTCAAGTCCCATTTTGAAAAGCTGGTTATAGAAGCAATTCATATATGAAACACTAATGAGATTCCACCTCAACTCTCAAGTATTTGTTTCTACTGCAGAAATCTGTATTTTGTTCACAGTGAATACTAATAGTTAAACTCTATGTGGATGCATCTCAAAAGCAAGTCCCACTAATGACTCTCAACTTTGTGTTTGTATAGGACTGCAGACTAAATTACATGTTCCTACATTGATTAGTAATTATAGTTTCCCCACTGTCTTTAGTGAAACTTACTTCCTTGTCCGCATGCTCTGCACTTTGGAATTCTCTATTCCCTACCACCATTCAATTGTCACTTTGTCCTATCTCCTATCACTAGTGCTGCATCTTGAAGCAGTCAGGGTGTGGAGTTTCTGCCAGGTTTTTTACAGCTGCCTTGGAGAAGCATTAATTACAGGTCTCTAAGCAAGAAATTGCAAGTAGATAAATAGGTACCACTTTGGTGGGAAAATAACAGTGTTCCGTGCGCCTTGGTATTTAGTCATGCCGGCCACATGACCACAGAAACGTCTTCGGACAGCGCTGGCTCTTCGGCTTTGAAACGGAGATGAGCACTGCAACCCTAGAGTCGGATTTGACTGGCTTTCGAGCAAGGGAACCTTTACCTTTACCTTTACCTTTACAATGGTGAAAACAGAAATTTTATTGGACTACCTTGGAGTAAGACTTCTTCCCTAACACAATGTGCAGTGGAACATCAACCTCACCATAATGTCACAGACCTAGAAAGATAACTGACATTTTGAAAGGAAAGACCAAATACCAAGATAGTGAAATCAAAATAAGTATGGGTCATTTATTTCTCTTGTCTCAAATGGACTTTAACACAATTAGACTACAGGCAGCATAAATCTGCCTAGACCTTTCATTTTTAACTTATCTAGTTGGTGGGGCAAGCTAGCTGCTTTGCCAGGTCCATTCTGTTCTCAGACTGTCGATCTACTAAAATGTATACATGACTTACCACTAAGATCAGCCACTGTACCAGAAGAATGCACAGCAGTAAATGTTATACTGACTTTACAAAGGAGTCCAGAGGGGAATAAGAAAATTACAGGCCAGTTACCCTAACATCCGTCCAGGTCAAATTAGTAGAAACTGTAATCAAAGACAGAATTATTAGGCTCATAGAATGGCTTCTGCAAAGAGAAGTCTTACTTCACCTGCCTTTTGGAGTTCTCTGAGAAAAGAAACAAACATACGATTTTTCAAAAGGTTTTTGACAAGGTACCTCAGCAAAGACTCCTGAGTAAGCTAAGCAGTCCTGGGATAAATGGATGAGTCCTCTTATGGATTTCAAGTATATGCAAATAGAGTCTGAATTTGCTAGGACTGATACGGAAAGAGACCTTGGTGTTGTAGTGGACAACTCAATGAAAGTGTCAATCCAGTATGCTGCAACAGTGAAAAAGGCAAACTCTGCGTTGAGGACTGATAGGAAAGGGACTAAACATAAATAGCCAATATTATAATGTTTCTGGATAGATCTATTATGTAGCCTTAAGAGAAACAAGTATGACAGCATACAAGCCTACTGAACCAACGTAAGAGACTGTTCTTAAGCTCATTTACATGTCATCTGTTAAGAAACTGATTACTGTGCTTGTATGTTCTTAGTGTGCTCACCATTTGGTCTGACTGTGCCCACCATTTGTTGCACTCTGCCCTAGCAGCCCCACTGGACACCAGCCACCACTGTGACCAAATGCTGCAGATTTCACTCTTCATGTGGTATTGTGTATGTTTATGGCTTCACATTGCCTGCTCACCCACTCTCTCTTCTCTTTTTGAGAATACCGGTTGGTTGATTTGTGGCATCAGAGAAAGTCTGAAATAAAAACAGGTAAGATAGGCCAAGTCATCAGTGCTAGGCAGCTCATGTTTCTAATTATCTAGTGATAAGCAATGGTCCCTCTAAGATTCATGGTGTTGTGAGCAAAAATTCTACATCGTGAGTAAAAAAAGCTACTAGTTTTAAAGTTGTGAGTGAGTCTACATTTGACTAGAAGATGATTTCCAGAACCTTGTAAAAATCTCAGAATGAATTTTTTTAAACTATATCTGATGAATAATTTAAACATTATAAGAGAAAAAAGAATCAAGTCAAATTTCATTACACAAAATGTTGTCCTCTACAGGGGTAGACCAGGCCTCCGGGGAACAGATCTCCCTGCCCTTCTTCAATATATTGTTAGACCTGGCCTTCAGAGAACAGGTCTGCTCACCCCTTCCCACTATACTGGTAGACCTGGCCTCTGGAGAACAGGTCTACCCATCCCAATCCACTATATTGGTAGACCTTGGCCTTGGACTGTCACCTTGTGCTGATCCTTAGAAAACATACCAGCACTTAGGAGAGAAAAAACTTTTGCAGTCTACTTCATGGTTTTTTAGTGAAATATGACAACCAGCATTACAGTTCAAGTATAACAGAGGTGGGACAATCACTGTCAGAACCCTGCCTAACCTAACAAACAAGAAGTTGCTTAAATGTTATCAACCTGCCCAAACTACTTATTTATTCAAATATTTATATCCCACTTTTCCCTGTGACTCAAGGCAGCTTACAAATCATACTGAAAAACATAATAGGGGTGTGCAAAAAAAATTGGTGATTCTGGATCAATTATAGCCTATGAGGACCATTATAGTCAATGAGCCCCATAGGCTATAATAGAGAATTGATCTGGTGGTATGTAGGGCTGGGGGGGGGGGCTGTGTTTTGAAGGAGAGGCATCAAATCTGCAGCATAGCTGCTGATGCCTTTCCTCAAAAAAAACCCCAAAGTTTCAAAAAGATTGGACTAGGGGGTCCAATTCTATGGGCCCCAGAAGGAGGTGCTCTAATCCTCCATTGTTTCCTATGGAAGGGGAAAAGTGTTGTGAGTTGAAGCTAAAATCCTCTGAGCAGCCCTCTGAAATGCTGTGTGCCAGTGCCCACTAGCGCATCTTAGAGGGAACATCTTAGAGGTGATAAGTAGACTTTAAAAATAAAAACATGTTAATTTTGTTTAATGTTAAACGTGCAGTTGTAAAAAATGGTTGTACCTGATGTAGTTTAATTTTGTACCTTTTAAATAGTACATTAAATACTTACTTATGCATTAGTTCTCATGACTAAAATAAATGTATTATTATTATGCTTGTTGCTATTTACATATACAAGGGGGTACAATTTTGTATTCTTACCTTGAGCATTACCCTGGGCATGTATGAAAGTACTACAAAAGCCAAGCACTGGCTCATCTCTTCCTGCCCTCCCTCTCATGATCTACCTAAATTCACAGAATCTGCATTGCTGTCATATGGCCATATAACCTCTGCTTAAAAACCTCCAAAGAAGGAGAGCCCACCAGTTCCCAAGGAAGCCTGTTCCACTGAAGAACTGCTCTAGCTATCAAGAAGTCCTTCCTAATGTTTAACCGAAAACTCTTTTTATTTAATTTCTTCAGTCTATTGGTTCTAGTCCAACTTTCTGGGGCAAAAGAAAACCACTCTGCTCCATCTTCTATATGACAGCTCTTAGGAGAGCCAGTTTGGTGTAGTGGTTAAGTGCGTGGACTCTAATCTGGGAGAACCGGGTTTGATTCCCCACTCCTCCACTTGCACCTGCTGATGTGACCTTGGGTCAGTCACAAGCTCTGGCACAGCTGTCCTTGAAAAAGAGCAGTTTGTGTCAGAGTTCTCTCAGCCTCACACACCTCACAGGGTGTCTGTTGTGGGGAGGGGAAGGGAGAGGAGTTTGTAAGCCGCTCTGAGACTCCAAGTGAAGGGCGGGCTATAAATCCAATCTCTTCTCTTCTTCTTCAAATATTTGAAGATGTCTATCATATCACCTCTCCTCTCCAGGATAAACATACCTAGCTCCTTCAACCTTTCTTCATAAGAAGGCAGCATAAAGGTAGCTGCTCTCCTCTCTCACCAGCTGTGGCAAATGATGTCCCTCCCTCACCTATATGAGGGAGGGGGTAGAAGAGGGTATGAACGTTCATAAGAACAAAAATCATGGCACTACAGCATGGCACTTTCTTATGAGGAAAGGCTGAAGAGCTTGGGACTTTTCCGTTTAGAAAAGAGACTATTAAGAGGTTTATAACATTGTTAGGGGAGGATAGAGTAACAAAAAGAACTTTTCCTCCATCTCTCAAAATACTATAACTCACAGGCATCCAATGAAACTGATGGGCAGTAGATTCAGGACAGACAAAAGGAAATAATAATTTATACAATGACTGATTAAAATGTGGAATTCACTGCCAGAGAATGTAGTGATGGCCATAGGCATAGACAGATTTAAAGAGGGATTAGATAGCTTCATAGAGGATAGGTCTATCAGTGGCTACTAGCCACAGAGGGTAAATTGAACATCCACAATAAGAGGTAGTAAACCTCTGAATATCAGGGCCAGGGAGCAATGTCAGAGGAATGTTTTGGCCTCTATGCCCTGTTGTTGGTTCTCCAGAGTAACTGGTATGCAAGTGAAAAGTATGTAGACGGAGAGTGATTTCCGCTAAGCATACCTTTATTCAGTCAGGAACAAAAGACAACGAACCGGCTCACAGGCCGGTTTATATGCATTCCGAAAACCCGCCACCAAGCACCCTCAACACACCCCCTACTCCCGATAGGCTATCTACAGGAACCGGGCGACCATTGGTCTCCCGGCTGGGAAGCTAGCCCCGTTGATTGGGCCAGCTAGGATCCTTCGGATCCTTTGTCTAGAGACTGAAGCTACAGAGTAAATGTGCCTGGCCAGCCCGGGCAAGTCCGG
Source organism: Gekko japonicus (assembly GCF_001447785.1). Classification (NCBI taxonomy): domain Eukaryota; kingdom Metazoa; phylum Chordata; class Lepidosauria; order Squamata; family Gekkonidae; genus Gekko; species Gekko japonicus. The sequence continues at coordinate 70,323 of NW_015172143.1, read as the reverse complement.
GCATGTCAGGCTGAATACATTACACCCCTCCCCCATTGGTTCAGAAGACACCCACAGACGAAGTCCTTCAGGTAGGCGGGTGGCTTCTTGGGTGGATCCTTTGTCTAGAGACTGAAGCTACAGAGTAAATGTGCCTGGCCAGCCCGGGCAAGTCCGGGCATGTCAGGCTGAATACATTACACCCCTCCCCCCTTGGTTCAGAGGGCACCCACAGACGAAGTCCTTCAGGTAGGCGGGTGGCTTCTTGGGGCGCGTCGAGCGTCGGGGCTCCGGGGTGGTGACGGGTTCGGTCTCGGGGGCCCTGGGAGC
>NW_015172143.1:69756-69886 GCF_001447785.1 Gekko japonicus | reverse complement strand
AAATTTAAAATCTAGAATTTGAAACCACACAACTTTACTAATACAAAATGGACTCAGAATGGAAGTAGTAGGGACAGAGCCTCAAGGAATACTTTTTAGGCAATTCAAACTGAACAAGGATATATTCACA
>NW_015172143.1:63254-66165 GCF_001447785.1 Gekko japonicus | reverse complement strand
GGAGCGAAGAGGAGCCGGGAGCTGCGCGATGAGCGGTTGCCGGAGAGCTGGGATGCGAAGCGGCGCGGTTCCCGGAGGTCTCGGCGTCGGGGCTCGGTGCGGTGCTCGTGTTGGCGTCCGGGTCTTTGTTCATGGGGTCGTGGATCCCACCTTCGTCGCCAGTGAAAAGTATGCAGACGGAGAGTGATTTCCGCTAAGCATACCTTTATTCAGTCAGGAACAAAAGACAACGAACCGGCTCACAGGCCGGTTTATATGCATTCAGAAAACCCGCCACCAAGCACCCTCAACACACCCCCTACTCCCGATAGGCTATCTACAGGAACCGGGCGACCATTGGTCTCCCGGCTGGGAAGCTAGCCCCGTTGATTGGGCCAGCTAGGATCCTTCGGATCCTTTGTCTAGAGACTGAAGCTACAGAGTAAATGTGCCTGGCCAGCCCGGGCAAGTCCGGGCCTGTCAGGCTGAATACATTACACCAAGTGTCTGAGACAGGATGCTAGAGTAAATGGACTACTGGTCTGAACCAGCAGGACTCTTCTTATGTTCTTAATAAAACTTTTTCAAAATTGCAGGGACCTGATCTGATGCCAAAAAGAGAACAACAAAACCTCAAAAGATTGCAGGGTTGTGATCCATTGCAAGACCTTTTTTTTAAAAAAAAAAAATACAACGGTTCTGATCTGGAATGTTTGAGGATCCCAAGCAACATGGAGCCAAAAAAGGAATAATGGGGGGGAAATACTTTTAGCCACTGGCTCTGCTTCTGTGGGTCCCTACAGCATTTAGGAGACAGTCAAATTTGTTTTGGATAGACAGTCCATGGAAATGGTTCGTGTGACCAACCAGGTTTATTCAAAATAACTATCTCTTAATGCAAATTTAAAATCTAGAATTTGAAACCACACAACTTTACTAATACAAAATGGACTCAGAATGGAAGTAGTAGGGACAGAGCCTCAAGGAATACTTTTTAGGCAATTCAAACTGAACAAGGATATATTCACAGTGTGTTCCCCTGCACAAAAAAACACTTAACAAATATTAAGTGGGTTTTTTTCCCTTTGAACCATAAATGGCTTTAACTTATCTGTTTTCAGTAGACCAGTCAGAAAGCTGCCCAGATTACATCTGTTATCAGATACAGTGCCTGTGCCAAATTTCAGAAAGGTAAGGAAAATGTCCTTGATTTTATGAAGAACTGAATTCTCAAGGTAGACTCCTTTTTCCTGCCTGCATGACCTTATTTATTTATCTGTACTGTAACAGGAAGCTCCAAGATCAGAACTGTCTCATACATCCACTTGTTTAGGATTTTTCAATCTGGACTGTGGCAGAACAAGCCTGTTCTGGCCTGCAGGCCCTATTCCCCCCTGCCTTTCAAGGTTTTCCCAACACCTGCTGAGACTTTTCTTTCTCTCTTTGATAACTCATCACCACACCTGACCTTTGTAGGAATTGTCTGCTGGGAGGGTCAGGGCTCCCAGCTTCCCTTCCAAGATCTGAGGCCTGGCCTCTGTGTCTCCTGCTGCCCAGTGCCTGGTCACCATGGGGATAGTTTACTGCCTTGTGTGCCCCTGGAGGAATAGCCACTTGCCAACTGCCTGCCTCCCCCCTCACACTCCTTTTAAAATAGTGTGTCTGAGATGTTGGAGGTCTACGTGGTATAGACCACTACCAGCTTCAAAAATTATAAAGTATTTATTAAAAAGAAAATGTTCACAAGCATATGTTTAGCACAGCATCAGATTAAGCAAGGGATTCCAAAAGAAATGGGTAAACTGCAAATCCCATGTCCTTCTCTCTATACATGCCCTACCAGCTGATAAAGTATAGGACAGGCATGTAACGGATAAAGTATAGGACAGGCTCTTTAGTTTTAGGAAGTTATACATATCTGCCAAGTTCCACTAACTTGCAGCTCTCTCCCAGCTCTTCAGGTGACAACATGGGCAAGGGCTGCATTCTCAGTTAAGAGTTCTGTCTGCTCCAGCACCCGAGGGAAAAAAGTTTCCTCCTCATTCTCTTTTCCCTGCCCACTGACCAGGTCAGGCCAGGTCAGAGAAGCATTTCCTGCAGCTTTTTCCTAGAGATTATTATTGGAGCTCTTCTAGTCTAAAGTCCTCCAACTCTCAGTTTCCTGTTTGAAGAAGGGGGAGAGCTTGACCCACCCATTGTCTCTCCTGCTAGATCTATTTGCATTTCTTAAGAGATAGCTCATGTGAGCCTGGAAAACCATTGACTGACAACTTTCGGTGTTCCTATGCAGGAGCTCATTAGCATAACTTATTAGCATATGCCACACCCCCTGACATCACCAGAAATGTGCACCAGCCCCTCTGACAGGCAGAAGCACCTGGGATCCATTCACACAATCAGCATTATGATCCTTTTAAAGTTGAAAGCATGATATAAATGCAAAGGACTATTTGTAAGATTATCTGTAAGACACAAAACCAGGACGCATCTCACTTCCGGCAATCACTTGGAGAGACCCTATCACTCAGCTTCCATTGCCCCCCACACACCCCACACTGGAATAAGAACATAATATCAGGCCATACCACATTGCAATAAAGCCCCTACAACTGTATACAGAAATATTGAGCTTCCCTACCATTTGCCACAACTAGTCCACCACACAACCAGGATCAAGACTCCTAAGTGGACCAACAGACAGGCATACACTCATTTGAGAAACTGAATATTACATTACAACACCTCTGGAACATTACAGATCAGTAGAGGCAGCACTGCACAGTGGTTAGAGTTGCAGACCCAGGTTTGTATTCTCACTCTGCTGGCTGAGTGACCCCGGGCCAAATCTCCCCTTCTCTACCTAACCTACCCCACAGGGTTGTTGTGAGGATGAAATGGAGACTCATGGGCAGGGTCCCCAGCTTCCCTGGCA
>NW_015172143.1:54308-63005 GCF_001447785.1 Gekko japonicus | reverse complement strand
GTAGAATTGGACCCCCTGGTCTAATGTTCTTCAAATGGGGTTGGTATCTTGGGGAGTGGGTCCAGCAGCTATCCTATGAGTGTGGAGACTCTCCCTCAAGCCCCCTCCCCTCCAGCCCCCAGAATATACCTTATGTTTTCGCCATTCACTTCAAAGGCCCATAGGATATAATGGGGCCGAAATTGACATACGGCTGGTCCTTTTTCAGGCCGGTATACTAGCTCGGAGCCTGAAAAAGGAGAGGAGGGCAGGGGGGGTGGCTCTGCAGGCTGTTTTTCAGGCCTGGTGCTCCGGCGCAGAGCCTGAAAAATGTGGGGAGGGCACCTCAGCAGTCCCCCCCCCCGCAGTGGTTGCAGCTGCCACCGAAAGCGTCGGCAGCCGCAGCCATAACTTTTAAAAGAGCCCCTAAGGACAGCTGGGGGAGCCACAGTGACCTCTCGCGGGAGAGGTGGAATTTGCTCCTACAAGTCCAAGGCCACCCCCCCCATGGGCATTGCAGCTGACGCTGGGAACAGCAGCAGCGGCCATAACTTTTTAAGAAGCCCTGAAGGAGAGCTGGGGGAGCCAGAATGACCTCTCCCGTGTGATGTCCGAGCGGCAACGCCGCACGGACATCACACGCAAGAGGTGGAATTTGCCCCTACGAGTCCAAGGCCACTACCCCAGGGCTCAGGGAGGCAGGAGAACATTTCGCCCCCTCCACGGGCGTCACAGCTGCCGCCGAGAACAGCGGCGGTGGCCGTAACTTTTTAAAGAGCCCCTAAGGAGAGCTGGGGGAGCCAGAATGACCTCTCACGTGGGATGTCCGAGTGGCAACGTTGCCACTCAGACATCACATGTGAGAGGTGGAATTTGCCCCTACAAGTCCAAGGCCACCACCCTGGGGCTCAGGGAGGCAGGAGAACGTTTGCCCCCCCGCGGGTGTCACAGCTGCCACCGAGAACAGTGGCGGTGGCCGTAATGTTTTAAAGAGCCCCGAAGGAGAGCTGGGGGAGCCAGAATGATCTTTCGCATTTCGCCCTGCCCCCCCTGCGGGCATAGCAGTTGCTACTGAGAACAGCGATGGCAACCATAACTTTTTAAGGAGCCCCGAAGGGAGCCAGAATGACCTCTCGTGGGAGAGGTGGAATTTGCCCCTACGAGTCCAAGGCCACCACCCCGGGGTTCAGAGAGGAGGGAGAACATTTCGGGGGGGGCACGTGCATCGCAGCTGCCGTTGAAAACAGCGGCGGCGGCCATAACTTTTTAAAGAGCCCCAAAGGAGAGCTGGGGGAGCCAGAATGACCTCTCCTGTGAGAGGTGGAATTTGCCCCTACGAGTCCAAGTCCACCATCCCGGGGCTCAGGGGGGCAGGAGAATGTTCATACCAAGCCCTCCTAAACAGAATTACACTCTCCTAAACTCATTGAAATCAATGCATTTAGAAGGGTATAACTCTGCTTAGGACTGTACTGAAAGTTTTGTGTGAATTCACTCTGAATGATTTGTAGATTGCAAACCCGCTCTGTTGTTCTTTTTGCAGCAATTACAATCCAACCTTGAAACACATTTACTTAGAAGTAAATCCTACTAAGTTTAATGGAATGTTTAAAATTATTGTCTTAATCTTATGAAATAAATCACATTACTTGCTGTTAATTATTTCCTGAGAAATAGTGTGACATCAGTGGCTCTACATATGAGAAGAATCAGGACTGCATACTAATCAAGTGAGAAGTGATGAGATTTTTCTGTATTGTTTTGTTAGCAATTACAGTATCTTGTAGTCAAAAATTAATTAGTACAGCACATTTTGTTAGCATATTTTGTGCTGCTTTATAAAAAGGAATAGAATATTGAGTCTGAAAATGTTCTTAGATCTAACATTTCAGTCACCAGAGCCTCACCTTCTAAGCCAATCATTTTGGTGGGTCTTTCTGTTTTCTCTTTCCATGTCCCTTTCCCTTTCTACTTTTCCATGTAAGTCTCAATTGTAGGGCAAGGAGACAATCAATCTGATTTCTGAGTATGTCTGTATGCATGTATTAGCAACTGAAGATATTAGCATAAGATATAATTTAGTTACATACTTGGTAGTAAGAAAAAACTTAGCATGATTTTGGGAAAGTATATGTTTATGTGAAAAGACCTTGAGTCAGCTCAGAAAGCAGCAAAGCAGGAATCTGCCTAAAACCAAAACCATTGGTCAATTTCAGCCTTCTTTGTTGTTGAATCTCTCTGAAGGATGATTTATGGTCCATTGCTCTGCATTAGAATAACATAGCAATAGCCCTGCATCTTCCAAACAGCATCCTCCTTTGTTGCCCCAGGCACCAGGATGTGTGATAAGAGCCCAATGTTGTGCCTTGATTCACACCTTATCTGGGAATATGTGCCTAAAACCAAAACCATTGGTCAATTTCAGCCTTCTTTGTTGTTGAATCTCTCTGAAGGATGATTTATGGTCCATTGCTCTGCATTAGAATAACATAGCAATAGCCCTGCATCTTCCAAACAGCATCCTCCTTTGTTGCCCCAGGCACCAGGATGTGTGATAAGAGCCCAATGTTGTGCCTTGATTCACACCTTATCTGGGAAGCTCCCCTTTCTATACAAATGTAAAGGACCTTGAAGAATTCCGGATGAAGTTCCTTAATGTTCCTAGGTCAAATAAACAATGCAAATGCCTATAACCTTGTCCTAAAGTGGGGTACACCAATGGAAGGATGCCAGCTCATATAATGCTAATCTACCTGGGACCAATAATGTTCTTTATTGATTGTAAACCAATGTGATGTCATTTTGGGTATAAGATCCTCTGCCCTTCCTGTCTGGGCCAGAGAGATGAGCTTGGCACAACGGATGCTTAGGCATTACATTCTGTATCTCCTGTTAATCACAATAAACAGTTAGTTATCCAACTCATTGGATTCTGCCTGTGTGTCCTCCATCAGGCCCCAGGGACGCACGGGGCACAAATTTGTTCATCACAATGTTCTCATCCTGACATTCAGACTATTCTTCATCTGATGGCAGTGGAAGCATAGTCCTTCATTCAGCCTTATTTATAAGCAAACATTTGCAAATAGTTTGGGTCAGGGAGCAACTTTGTTTTCCTGTCTTCCACTGTACATACCAGTGGTACTTGAACAAACGCAGTTTGTTCAACAACACAATTCACCTGTTTTATTTGCATAGTGGATTGGCTTATTTGCTCACTACTTAATATTGAAAGTCACTGTACTATTTTAGAGACAGGACTAGATGGACCTGGATTGAATTATCTTTTGAGAAAGAATGGACTCTTTTTTTTACCTGCATATCTAAATATCTAATAGCAAAGTCTGGTCCCCAGCTGCGGATATCGAAATCTGTGGATCAAAGCCACATTGAAACTAAACAGATTTTTTCAGCAAACTTGTGGGACACACTTGTGGGGTACAGCTGGCAGTAGCCTCAGCAGGGAGCTGCTGTCTTATAAAGAACAGCAGGGGCAGATTGGCCATTTTGGCTGCTGGGACTTCTCTTGGTGGCCAATGCTCATCTACAGAAGATGAGCCAGCCCAGTGGCAAAAGAGTCCTGCGCTTGGCTCACCCAAGTCCTGTGGGAGGGAGGTGGTACCTTGCCTGCCCAAGCGCCATATGGGGAGGCAGCTCCTGGCCCTCCTGAACCCTATGGCACATCTGGAAAGCAGTGGCCAGCTGGCTGGAGTCAGGCTGCCCCCCTCCTTTTGGGAGCCCACAACTGAGGCAGAAAAGCTGCCTCCTTTGGGGTGGTATGGCTTGGACAGCTTGGGAGGGGGGAGGCAGCACCCTTTTTCAGGCCTGTTTTCCCTCCCTATCTGCCCCAGCATACCATTTTGTCTACTCCTATACTGTCTATTTTGACAGGCAATGGCTCTTCAGAGTTTTATGTACAGGCTTTCCCAATTGCTGCTTGCTGTGTCCTTTTAACTGGATGTCGTCCAGACTATAGTATAGCTGAAAAGTCTGCTGGGCTCTGTTTTATATCATGTTTTTCCATCTTTAAGAAGAGAGAATTTAGTATGCTGTGACTGAGACTCATACCCAGCTAATATAAAATCTGTATTATACCCTGAAGGAAGAAAATGGGATCTAGATTATCTCCTTTGGTCTGGAGATGTGCAACATTTTACTGGTTATAAAAAAGATGTACTTGAAACAAGTCTCCAGACTGCAAGCAACAGGGTTAGCCATCAAAGTGGAATTGAAATGCTTGTTCTAGTGCTCAGGAAAAGAAACATGCTTTGTTAAATGGTGAGGTCAAAATCCTTTTCATGATAATCAGCATCAGATTACTGAATGCTATTGGCAATTACTGGTAATTACTGAAGGGCTAGTATAGTCTTATTTATAGTCTGTAACCCTATGAAAGAGTCAGTCCAGATAAATATATAGAACTAGGGGTGGGCATAAACTGGCTTTGGCTAGTTTGTGGTTTGCAAAGTCAAATTCGTGGCAGGTCAACCGGCACAAACTTTCCACGAACTGTCAAGCTGTTCATGGAGGTTTATGCCAATTCATGAATGGAGAAATTTCCAAACTGTCTCTGCTCAATCCAAATGTTTACATAACTTCAAAGCAACAACTTGAAGGATATGTTGAGGAGTATTTGGGAGAGGTCCCCTGAGACTTTAATGTATCTAGCTTGCACAGGATCTGTTCTATGCACTCCTGAACATCAGTCACTTTGACAGGTACAGGTTCAGGAGGTTCAATAGTGTGCAGAATGGATCTTGTACAAGCTAGAAACATCAAAGTTGCAGGGGGCCTCCCCTGGATGCTCCGTTACATGCCTTCCAAGTTTGGTGTCTCTGGCTTGCACAGGATCCATTCTATACACTCCTGATCCTCCTGAAACTACACCTGTCAAAATGACCGCTACAGTTCTCCACTTCTTGCTCAGCTGCACTGCTGATGAAGTGGAGGGAGGGAGAAGAGCACTGTTTGAAACATGCCCCCTTGGAAAAAGAGTTTCTTCCACTGGCCAGTCTGGCAAAGAAGCTCCGAGTCTCAGCCACAAGGAGTTTCCCAACTTATCCCAGCCTTTCCATTCACCTGCTCCAGTAAAAAAGTGGGTTCAATTCTATTTCTTCCCCCAATGAAAGAGTGGTACCTTCACTGGCTGTTGTCCCCCCCACCATTGCTCCAATGATCTGCAAAGCAAAGAAAGCTGGTGCAAAGGAATGAGAAAAGACCCTGGACTAGTTTGCCCAGGTACTGAAGGGCAGAGTATACTCACAGACCAAGAGCAAGAGTGTCAGGTTCAATAGAGCAGTTGCAGTCCACAACGATTCATAAGAATAGGTTGCTTTAATACAAGTCACTATCAATACACTTTCATGGTCATTGTCAGGAATGAAACTCAAAGCCAAGCATGTACAGATATAGATAGTTAAAAAAAACGGTTAAGCCAATGAATACAGTTCGCACTCAGCAGAAATTCGAGTGGGAGAAAACCAAGGCAGGAGATAGCCTTTCAGCCATTTGGTTCACACCAGCCAGATTGGGAATGGTCCTATCAACGGTTCTCACAGTCTTACCTACTACAAAGGCAGCAAAATCATTCCAAGGTCAAAACAAGAGATAAAGTGCACAGGGAGTATGAGAACAGAGCAATGCAGGCTAATTCCCCCCCATCATACAGCAGGCAGGTTACACAGAGCATACACAGAATACAAATGGCAGTTTACTGGACTCCCAGGCTTCACAAGCCAGTCTTGTGCCATGGCAGGTATGTGCCTCCTCCACCCTGAGCTGATGCTGCTCCTTCCCAGGCATCCTTCTTGCCTTCCTGGCCTGTAAAAGCATTGCTGCATGCCTGAGACTGTGCCCCAATTCCAAATGCATTACCAAAGGTGCCCACCAGGCGAGTGGCAGCAGGGAGGTGGGAGCTGCTGTCACTTTGACAGGCACAGGTTCAGAAGTGTATTGTTATGTCCGCTGACCACCACCAGGGGCCAGCGAATACCCCCGAGCTTGACTCTGTAGGAACAATGGGGACTAGGCTCCTAGTCCCTCCACTTAAGAACCAATAGGACCGTGGCGGGAGATTTAAACCCACCAACGGGGCCTAGGGGTGTGTCCCCAGGCGTGTATATAGTTGGCCAGCCGGCCAGTAGTCTTCGTATTTGTTGTGTACCTGTAAACCATGCCGATCACTGCATCCGTCTCAGTGGTTTCTACATGTGTCTAACCCATTACTCTTCATGTATAAAATGGATCCTGTGCTAGCTAGAGACACCAGTCTTGGAAGGCATGTAGAGGAGCATCTGGGGGGTGTCCGCTGCAAGTCTGGTGTCTCTATCTTGCACAGGATTCATTCTATACACTCCAAAACCTCCTGAACCTGCACCTGTCAAAATGACCACAGCTCCTGCCTCTCCACCACCACTTGCCTGGTGAGTGCCTTTGGGAATGCATGCAGCAGCACTTGTATAGGCCAGGAAGGCAGGAAGGACTCCTGACAAGGAGCAGCCTCAGCGGAGGGTGGAGGAAGCATGGACCTGCCACGATGCAAGCCTTGCCAAACCTGGAAAGGCTGGGGTAAGTTGAGAAACTCCCTGCGGCTGAGACCGGGAACTTCTCTGCCAGACTGGTTGGTGGAAGGAACTCTTTTTCCAAGGAGGCCCATTTCAAACAGTACTCTTCCCCCCTCCATCACCGATGCCCTCATCGGCAGCATGGCTGAGCAAGAAATGGAGAACTGCAGTGGTCATTTAGGTTCACAGTTTAAAAATTGAAGGGATTGTGTGCTTTAGTAATGGGGTGGGGTGCAGTGCAAGGGAGACTTTGAAGAACTACGGTAAGTAAAATCAAGTAAAATGAGATTAAATTAAGGGCATTGTTCTAATTATGAGCTTAATTAGGTATAGATTGCTAGAAAAGAGGTTAATACCCTTTTAAATCAAAGCAAATCTTGCTTGAGGAATGGCTTCCCAACAACTATCTGCTCAAACCTTAGAGCATTCCCTGTTATGTTTTGGGTGCCTCTTAAAACATTTTTATTTAACTAGCTATTTGCTGGCAAATATGGATTTGGGGTTCTTTTGAGAACAGCAGTTTCTGTTTGTTGGTTACATCAACCGATTTGATGTAATGATTTTTCCTCCCTCTGTGAAAGAATATATTGTTTCCTTCCTTTTTTCTTGTTTTTCTTTTAAAAGTCTGAATGCATGCTCCCATGCTTCTTGTTTTGTTTTTTATAGAGAATTTCTCAAAAAATAATAATCAAAACCCTCCTAACTGGTGATAATCCTGTTTTGTGGCTGCGAGAAAAAGAAAAACTGAACCAACCTACTGCATGCTCCCTGTCTAGCTTGCATGATCTCAAATGTTATGGCTGTTCTCTTGAGAAAATAAGCAGTACTCATTCTGAGTGTAGCATATATCCTGCTCCTGGTATTAGTTGAATTTGTACATGGACCTGTGATACTGCATGCTAAATTAGGAGAGTGATTGCTGTGCTATGATGCCTAGTTGCTATGCCATGATGTGGCTTATTGCTGTGTGCCTTCACATGCTTGTACTTCACGCACAGAATGCAGGATAACATGTAAAATCATTTTCCTGTACACGGAAATAAAACAAAAACCCACTGTTTCTAATGTGCACTGCTAACAATGATGAGAAATAATAAGCGTAGTGCACATTTGCTAGTAAGGGTAGATTATTTCCCATTGTTCTTTATAGATATAGAGGTATATTTATATCATAAAAGGTCATACAGTAAAATACAATCTCTTTCTGCTTTCAAATTTCAGGCCAAATAAGCAGTTTTAGCCGTCTCAGGTTGGGGCATAAAAGATTAATACACCTAATATAATTTGCGTATACACAAGCCATTTTTCAGCACACACACAAAGCTGCATCATCAGTTCTACAGCAAGGTTACTGCAATCATGATTCTCCTCCACCCCCCATTGCCCTGGAAAGTAACTGAGGGGCTGTGGTAGGCAGGCACTGCTTCACAGAATAGAAAGATCATCTGCAGGTCTTGCTGGTGGTTGCAAGTTATATTTTGTCATATCCAAACAAAGGCAGATACATAGGCAGATACAAGGAAACAGTGAGCAAAAAAAAAAAGTATCTCTCCTATATAATAATACTGTTTTGGGGTGGCAAGATTCCATGCTCTCCCTCAGCCATTGGTCCATCAGCCACCACTCAAGAGTACTTGCATGCCATTGGCCGGATGCTGGGTCTGCTCCTCTTCCCCGCCCACTCCCCCTTCAGCCACTGTGCCCTGTCAGAATTACTGGCAAATGACTTTCTCTCTTCACAAAGATGCTTTTCCTGTGTGGGGGACTAACTTTCCCCTCAGTGGCTGTTGGTAGGTGTCACAAAATGGCAGTTACCTGTGTTTGTAAGTTGGCTGTGGTTCTTTGTTTAAAATGTTCCCCCATAAGGTTTAATTGAGCTGTAGTTCCAGAGAGGGGCCTGCAGGGGTATCACTCACTGGGTTGAATGGGGCTTCCTCATCTGCTGGTCTACAGTTCCCAGCTGCCCCAAGGCCAAAAAGTGTGGGAAAACAGGGACTGTCCCAAGGCAGTCTTCGTCCCTGGGAGCAGCAGAAATTCAGCCACTCCACAGTCGGCTGGACTGGGGAATGAATGGAAGTTTCCCTGCTCTCTTGGGCAAGAGAGAGAGGCTGAAGTACAGGTGAGCCCACAACCTCCAGAGGTAGAGACTATTGTG
>NW_015172143.1:53237-54265 GCF_001447785.1 Gekko japonicus | reverse complement strand
AGAGGATTGCATTTAACCCCTGTTGATTTATGTCCTGTTGGTTCATAGTGTTCTTACTCCTACAGTGTGTGTGTGCTCCATAACTTTGTAAATAGTTAAATAAATTCTTTAATTTGGGCTAATACTCTATGTTGTGCTCTGACCACATAGTCTCCCCTGCTCTGCACAATACCAAAGGGAAGCAATAGCCCAGGGAAGCAAAAAAAAGCCAGACCCTTGGGTTGCCAACTTTCCAGGGATCCCCCAAAGAAGAAGATAGAAGAAGATATTGGATTTATACCCCGCCCTTCACTTGGAGTCTCAAAGCGGCTTACAAACTCCTTTCCCTTCCCCTCCCCACAACAGACACCCTGTGAGGTGGGTGGGGCTGAGAGAACTCTGACACAAACTGCTCTTTCAGGAACAGCTGTGCCAGAGCTTGTGACTGACCCAAGGTCACACCAGCAGGTGCAAGTGGAGGAGTGGGGACTCAAACCCGGTTCTCCCAGATTAGAGTATGCACACTTAACCACTACACCAAACTGGCTCTCAGATTGGGGATTCCATCTCCAAATACGGAGATTCGGTCAGAGGAGTCTCACTGTCCCTCTAAGAAGGCAGTGACGATTCCGTGAGTGGTGACAGTGAACTTAAGGAGATACGCCCACAGGACGAGGGTGGGAGGCAAACAGCTAAGTTGTAAACTGGAGCCTATTTCGCCAAGCTTGTTTCAGACAAAGGAAACCCTTTATAGGCCTTTGTGAGGAACTCACTGGGGGCAGTCCTGACTAGGGTTGCCAGCTCCAGGTAGAGAGATTCCTGGAGATTTTCTGGTAGAGTCTATGGAAGCCAGGGTTTGGGGAGGGGAGAGGCCTCAGCTGAACAGAATGCCATAAAGCCCACCTTCCAAAGCAGTTATTTTCTCGGGGGGGGGGGAATTCTGTTGTCTGGAGTTCACTTGTGATACCTGGTGATGTTCAGGCTCCACCTGGAGATTGGCTGCCCTAGGCATAGCAGTCAGTGCTTCAGAGCAGGGTCTGCTAGATCCA
>NW_015172143.1:48226-52386 GCF_001447785.1 Gekko japonicus | reverse complement strand
TATTATTATTATTATTATTATTATTATTATTATTATTATTATTATTATTATTATTATACTCCGCCCTCCCCAGAAACAGGCTCTGGGTGGCTTACATTGGTTGGTACATAAATAACCATTAAAATCCATTTAAAAACATTTAAACAATTCAATTACAAATAAGAACATAAAATCCTAAAATCATAAAGTGCTGGGAATATTTCCTTAGATACTTCAGATGGCGTACTGAAGAGTGTATATAGACAAACAGTTTTTCAGTTCAGTGATCTTCCTAAGCCACGCGGCGGCACAGGCCAGATGTCAAAATTAAAATTAAGGATGTCATAAATGAGCAAGAAAACACATGCAGAAAAGATGGAACCCAATGACCGCAGTCACCCTCTGAGGCCCTGGCTTTGGGCGCCCCCTCCCTTTCTAGGAGAGGGCCTTCTCAGTCATGGCACCAAAAATTTGGAAGTCTCTCCTCAGGGAGACACTTCTGCCCCCTTCTGCTGCCATCTTCTGCCATTGGGTGAATCCTTTTTTGTTTCGTTTATAATAAGACAGCATTATTATTTCCATATCACAGATTTGAGAGTGGGGAGGAGATTGAGGCTAAGAGAAGGCCTGAATTTACAAACTCCTTGATTTCTGCTTTTGGGGAAAACACAAGTGTTGTGTTTCTGTGAGATATAGGTTGGTTACCCAAGGGTGTTGAAGAAGTGACAACCTGTTAAGAGTCTACTTAATGTAAACACAGCTGAAAGAGTTGTTTGGTCCACTTGTACCCTGGGGGGCAGTGCTGTGGTGAATTCTCTAGTGATCAAGATTTATTGAATGTTTTCTCTTGCAGTTCAGCCTAGTTCTTGTTCTTTTTCAAGTCTGCTGTGTGTTAGTGTGAGTTAATGCTTGTACTTTGAAGGCCTCTCTGTTGTATTAGTGGCCTGCAGTCAGTTATTGTCTCTTTGCAAATCCTGTTGCAGCAAAAGTCATTGAAAGCAAACTCCAAAGTGTGAGATTGGATTATTTCTCAAACTCTGCCAACAAAGGGGTGCTCCCAGGACTTTTTCAGGCCCAGGTGGGCAGGTTGAAGCCCCTTCTCCAAGATGATCATGGTCCAACTTTAAAGGTGCCACTTATTCAATAAATAAAAGTCACATTTTTCTAGTTTTCTTAGTCAAACTTAGGTTTGCCAGGTCTCGCACTATGGAGAGAGCTCCCACTGGCAATCCTTTTCCTTCTGCTGTGGGAAGCAAGATATATTTTTTTTTATTGTACACAACGTGATGTCACTTCCAAGAAAAACTGGAAGTAATGTCACATCAGTCTAGGAATCAGCAGAAACTACATGGGACTTTCCAGTGATTCCTAGATTGATGTGACTTTCAGGGAAAAAGGGTTACATGCAACAAGAGCACCCCCCATGTCCTCTCACTTCAGGTGCTGGTTATCAGCTGAAAACCCTAATTAAACTGCCATTCAGGAAAAAGTAGATCACAGGACACAGCAAACCTACAGAACACTTAAGGACTAGAAAAGGAACAGGAGAATCTGCCTATCCTGAAGATAATTCAATTTTTGTTACATGACTGATGCAAACTCAGTAACTGATTCCTATTCTTTGTTTGCATTGTTTATATTTAAGGGTTGGTATCTTTCAGCCACACACTTGCTGGGAGGATGCTTGGAAAGATTGAAGGTAAAAGAAGAAGGGATGGCAAAGGATGAGACGGTTAGACAGTGTTATCGATGCAACAAACATGAAATTAAGCAAAGCATATGGATTGGTTTTAATTTATTGTTTTACTTTCAATAATTTTAGTTATATGTTAATTGTATTTTAAATGTTTGTAATGTTGTAAATCGCCCAGAGCCTACTTGCAGGGTGGGTGATTCATAAATCTGATAAATTTATTTATGTATTTATTTTGGGATTTGTACCCCACCCTATCCGGTAGCTCAGGGCGGCTAACAAACGGCCAAGCCGAAATTAAAATCTAAAAACAATAGACAATATTACATACGATAAGATTCAGTGCAACAATAATTTGTATAAAACCAAGATGCACAACATCCCACATTGGCGGCCAATTTCTTACTTGCATGAGCACCAGGAGTAGTATTTCCCAGCTCACGGGTGACATCTATCTCTCCAAATAATGGGGTAGATGAATGATGAACTCTCAATGGTGGAATAATGGCGGCGGCGGCTCCTCCTCAAAGGCCTGGTGGAAGAGCTCCATCTTGCAGGCCCTGTGGAACTGCACAAGGTCCCGCAGGGCCCGGATCTCCTCCGGGAGCTCGTTCCACCAGGTAGGAGCCGCTGCCGAAAACGCCCTAGCCTTAGTTTGGGCAAGCTTCACAATTCGGGGGCCTGGTACTTCCAGGCGATGGGTATTCCCCGATTGCAGTGCTCTTGAGGGTACATACGGGAAGAGGCGGTCCCTTAGGTAAGCCGGACCCTGGCCATTCAGGGCTTTAAAGGTAAGCACCAGCACTTTGAAGCGAATCCAGTATGCTATTGGCAGCCAGTGCAGTGCTTGCAGCACCTGCCGGATGTGGTCTCGCCTGGAGAGGCCCATCAACAGCCTGGCTGCAGCATTCTGCACTAGCTGCAGCTTCCGGATTTGCGACAGAGGCAGCCCCAAGTAGAGAGCGTTACAGTAGTCCAGCCTCGAGGTGACCGTCAGCTTCCTCCAGTGGGTCAAATCATGCTAAACCCGGCTCCAAAGATGCGCAAGGGGCCTCAAGTTCCCTAGCTGTATCAATCGTGGCGGGGTAAATAAATAAATCTCTGGTTGACCATTATGCTATTACAAAATACCATTTCCTCTTATCTTGCTATTTATTTTTATTCCTGCCTTATCATATCCAAAGTTCTATTCTTTTCCTTTAATCAAATTGTAAGACATCTTTATTTTCTGTGTTAGTGATCCTAAAATGACAATAGCCCCATTTCCTCTTTTTTTGGTTGCTTTCCCCCATTTCTTATCCAAGTAATATGATACAGTGTTTCTTTCCCTGCTGTCATCTAAATCATACTGCCATATTTTTATGGGGTTTTTGCACACTGGAGTTACAACTTTCATCAGTACATGATCTGGACTTATGAAAGATGACCTGACAATCTGGTTCCCTTGTGTCTTCAGCTGTCCTATTATATCTTATTAATTCTTCTTTGAAGACTCATACTTGCAATGTCCAGTAAGAGTATTGAATGGTTATTATAAAATTTTCAGCTGCTTCCCCTCATTACCAGCATATCCTATTAAAGGTTGCCCTCACATTTGACCTATATAATATTACGTCTGCCTATAATGTTGTCATCAAATGCATTTTCTGTTTGGGTGTAATCTTTTTCATTTTAGTGGGAAGGGACATGTCAAATATGATCAGCAATATCACTGGAAGCCAACGATAGCACACGTATGTAGCGTGTTACTGTGACTTATAAAATGGATGGATTTGAAATCTTTCAGGTTGTTGGATACAGCTAAATACATCATGCACCTAAAATGATTCTCTGCTAGAGCTGAGCTACAAAAACATACTTTAGAGTAGTCCTAGCTGTTTTTCAGACTGCAGCTGCCTTTCATGTTTTCACAGGTGTTGTGGTGGTTCTGATGATCTCACTATCAATGTGATCACTTCACACTTACTTTTTTTTCTTCCCCCCCCCCATCACAGTTCTGACTGTTCACATTCACAGTAAGAATTGATTTTCCAGGGTTCTTTCAGGGGTTTTGTGTGTGTGTATCTGCTGAAGTATTGCAGCATTTCAGCAGCCTCTAGGGGGCTGTGCAATTGCCATTAAAGTACATTCCCCACTAGGGATCTGCACCAGAAAAAATTTCAGCTTGATTCAGATTCAGCCAAATTGGGTCAAATGGTATTCAGCCCACCAAATAACTCCCGAATACCACTTTTAGTAATGCAAGCCGATTCGGATGTCATTCGGCCGGCCGAATTCCATTCGGCCCCATTATACCCTATGGGCCATTGAAGTCAATTGTGAAAAATATGGTATATTCTGGGGGCTGGGGGAAAGGGGGTTTGAGGGGGAGGCTCCAAACTCCAGTTCACTGGTCCAATTTTATTTCCCCCCCCCCAAAAAAAACAGGTAGCCCTCATTCCCTCCATTGTTCTCTATGGTGGGGAAAAGTCACATTTTCCCATTATCC
>NW_015172143.1:13387-45518 GCF_001447785.1 Gekko japonicus | reverse complement strand
TCCCTGATGGATTAAAGTACCCTGGTCCTGCTCCTACATTTAAGAACATAAGAACATAAGAGACGCCAATGTTGGATCAGGCCAAAGGCCCATCCAGTCCAACACTCTGTGTCACACAGTGGCCAGAAATACCAGTGCCATCAGGAGGTCCAGCAGTGGGGCCAGGACATTAGAAGCCCTCCCACTGTTGACCCCCCCCCCAAGCACCAAGAAGACAGAGCATCACTTGCCCCAGAGCCCCTAGCTATACCTTGTGGCTAATAGCCACTGATGGACCTCTGCTCCATATGCTTATCTAATTCCCTTTTGAAGCCGTCCATGCTTGTAGCACCCACCACTTCCTGTGGCAGTGAATTCCATGTGTTAATCACTCTTTGGGTGAAGAAGTACTTCCTTTTATCCGTTCTAACCCGACCGCTCTGCAGTTTCATGGAGTGCCCACGAGTTCTTGTATTGTGAGAAAGGGAGAAAAGTACCTCTTTCTTTACCTGCTCTTTCCCATGCATAATCTTATAAACCTCGATCATGTCACCCCTCAGTCGTCTTTTCTCCAAGCTAAAGAGCCCTAAGCGCTTTAACCTTTCCTCATAGGGAAAGTGTTCCAACCCTTTTATCATTCGAGTTGCCCTTTTCTGCACTTTTTCCAAAGCTATAATATCCTTTTTAAGGTGTGGTGCCCAGAACTGCACACAGTATTCCAAATGAGGTCTCACCATTGATTTATATAGGGGCATTATTATATTGGCTGATCTGTTTTCAATACCCTTCCTAATAATCCCCAGCATAGCATTGGCCTTCTTTATTGCAGTCACACACTGTCTCGACATTTTCAGTGAGTTATCCACTACAACTCCAAGATCTCTCTCTTGCTCAGTCTCTGCCAGTTCAGACCCCATCAATGTGTATTTATATTTAGGATTTTTGGCTCCAATGTGCATCACCTTGCACTTGGCCACATTGAACCCCATTTGCCATGTTGACGCCCACTCGCCCATCCTTGACAGATCCCCTTGGAGTGCCTCACAATCCTCACTGGTTTTCACCACCCTGAACAACTTTGTATCATCCGCAAATTTAGCCACTTCACTGCTTACTCCCATCTCCAAATCATTAATGAACAAGTTAAAAAGCAGTGGACCAAGTACTGATCCCTGCGGTACCCCACTGCTTACCACCCTCCACTGAGAAAATTGCCCACCTACACTCACTCTCTGTTTTCTATGAACTAGCCAGTTTTTGATCCATAAAAGGACTTGTCCTTCTATCCCATGATTTTTGAGCTTACTTAGGAGCCTTTGATGAGGAACTTTATCAAAAGCTTTCTGGAAGTCAAGGTAAATAATATCTATTGGATCCCCCTTGTCCACATGTTTGTTCACCCCCTCAAAGAACACTAACAGGTTAGTGAGACAAGATCTTCCCTTACAGAAACCGTGCTGAGTCTGCCTCAATAGGTTTTGTTCATCTATGTGCCTACTAATTCTTTCCTTAATAATGGTTTCCACCAATTTACCCGGTATCGACGTCAGACTGACTGGCCTGTAATTTCCCGGATCTCCTCTGGAACCCTTTTTAAAGATGGGAGTGACATTAGCTACCTTCCAATCCTCAGGAATGGAGGCAGATTTTAAGGAAAGATTACATATCTTTGTCAGGAGATCTACAAGTTCACATTTGAGTTCTTTCAGAACTCTCGGATGTATGCCATCTGGGCCTGGTGATTTTTCAGTTTTTAAGTTGTCTATCAGTTTTAGGACCTCCTCTCTCGTCACCTCAATCTGACTCAGGTCTTTCAACACCCCTCCTGAAATCAGTGGTTCTGGAGTGGGCAAGCACTTCTCATCTTCCACAGTGAAGACGGAGGCAAAAAATGCATTTAGCTTCTCAGCCATTTCCCTATCATCCTTCAATACTCCTTTTACCCCTTGGTCGTCCAAGGGCCCCACTGCCTCCCTGGCTGGTTTCCTGTTTCTAATGTATTTGAAGAAAGTTTTATTGTTGGTTTTTACGTTTTTTGCTATATGCTCCTCATATTCCCTTTTTGCCTGCCTGACCTCAGACTTGCATTTTATTTGCCATAGCCTGTGTTCCGTTTTATCAGCCTCACTGTGACTAGCTTTCCACTGCTTAAAGGAATTCTTTTTACTTTTTACAGCCTCCATTACTCTGTTTGTTAACCATGCAGGCTTTTTCCTATACCTGTTTGTGCCTTTCCTAACCTGCGGAATATATATTTTTTGAGCTTCTAGGATCGTAGTTTTAAATAGATCCCAAGCTTCCCCAATTGTTTTGACCCTTTCTACTTTTCCTTTCAGTTTCCTCCCCACGTGTCCCCTCATATCAGAGAAATTACCCCTTTTAAAGTTAAAAATGGTTGTGTGAGTCTTTTTGGCCAATTCTCTATTTGTACAAATGATGAACTCAACAACATTATGATCACTGTTTCCAAGCGGTGCAATCACTTTTACATCTCTCACCAGGTCTTGAGTGTTACTTAGGACCAAATCAAGGATCGCCTCTCCCCTGGTAGGTTCCGTGACCATCTGCTCCATAGCACAGTCATTTAGAGTGTCTAGAAACTCAATCTCTTTTTCCCGGCTAGAACACATATTGACCCAATCAATGTGTGGGTAGTTAAAATCACCTATTATTACACAGTGTTTTTGTCTAGTTGCTATCTTTAAGGCATTCATCATTTTATAATCCTCCTCTATCTTTTGATCTGGTGGGCGATAACAAACTCCCAGTGTTAAGTTTCCTTTTGGCCCCCCTATTTCAACCCACAGAACTTCAAGAAGCGAATCCAATTCTCTTAGCCTCTCGATCTTTCTGGACTTTATACCCTCTCTGACATACAGAGCTACCCCACCTCCAACCCTTCCCCCCCTATCCTTCCGATATAATATATAACCGGGAATCACTGTGTCCCACTGATTTTCCTCATCCCACCAAGTTTCTGAAATACCCACAATGTCTATTTTTCCCTCCCTCACCAAGCACTCCAACTCCCCGATTTTACCTCGGACACTTCTAGCATTTGTATAGAAACAGCTGTAATTTCCCTTACAAGTTAAGCCTGCATCCTTCCTCTTGCTATCTCGAGTCGTTGTCCGGCAGTCCATGTCACCAGCCATGGCCTCTGTGGACAATTTCAATCCACCTCCCTGTAGAAAAGCAACAGGTACCCCCTCATCTCTCTGAGATGAGCCAACCCGAACCAGAGACTTTTCATCTCCTGTCGGCTTTCCCCCAATATTTAGTTTAAAAGCTGCTCTGCCACCTTTTTGATTTTAAGTGCCAGCAGCCTGGTTCCTTCTCGGGACAAGTGGAGACCGTCTCGCCTGTACAGCTCCCTCTTGTTCCAAAAAGTATCCCAGTGCCTAACAAACCTGAACCCTTCCCCTCTACACCATCGTCTCATCCACGCATTGAGACTCCTGATCTGTGCCTGTCTCTCCGGCCCTGCGCGTGGAACAGGTAGCACTTCTGAGAAGGCTACCTTGGAGGTCCTGGCCTTGAGTTTCCTGCCCAGCAGCCTAAATTTCTCCTCCAGGACCTCACGACTGCATTTCCCCACATCGTTGGTGCCGACATGCACCACGACCACTGGCTCCTCCCCAGCACTATCTACCAGCCTATCTAAAACACGGGTAATGTCCGCTACCTTTGCACCAGGCAGGCAAGTCACCATACGGTCAGTACGCGGGTTCGCCACCCAACTGTCTACCTGCCTAAGGATCGAATCACCCACTACCAAGAGCCCCCCTCCCACCCACTGTCGCTGCTGGGGAGGGAGGGTTACACTTGGCGGGCTGGAATACTTCCCCCCGCGAGTCTCGCTTCGGAGCTGGGGGGGAGACCGGCAAGGCCCGGCGACTACAAGCCGCTCAGGCCTCATTTTGGAGCTGGGGGGAGGAGGTGGGGGGAGACTGGCGAGGCCTGGCGACTGCAAGCTGCTCAGGCCTCACCCCCTGAGCCGGGGGTGGTGGTGGTGGAGGGGGGGTGGAGGAGACATGGGGGGAATCCGCGGGATGGGGGGGAAGCTTACCTGCTGCTGCTTCCTCCTCCGCCTACTCTGCGTGGAGCGCCCCCCATGAGTTTTGCAGGTCCCCTTTCTTGTATACTATAATGCTTGTCTCATATTTTTTCTCCCCTTTAGTTTGTAAAGAGAAGTCTTCAAAATATAATAAATGAGGTAGGACTAGAACAGAGGGAGGGTGAGCTACTGGAGGGGGAACCATATTTTTGGTATAGTGGCTAAGAGCAGCAGACTCTAATCTAGAGAACTGGGTTTGATTCCCATCCCCTTTAGTTTGTAAAGAGAAGTCTTCAAAATATAATAAATGAGGTAGGACTAGAACAGAGGGAGGGTGAGCTACTGGAGGGGGAACCATATTTTTGGTATAGTGGCTAAGAGCAGCAGACTCTAATCTAGAGAACTGGGTTTGATTCCCCACTTCTCCACATAAAGCCAGTTGGGTGACCTTGGGTCAGTCACAGTTCTCTCAGAGCTCTCTCAGGCCCACCTATCTCACAAGTGTCTGTTGTGAGAGGAAGGGAAGGTGATTGTAAGCCACTCTGAGACTTCTTCAGGTAGTGAAAAGTGGGGTATAAAAACCAACTACTATTACTACTACTACTATTGTTCAGGAAAAACTATTGCAGAAAGAGGGCCAGATGCATTTAACACTTTCTAATTTGTCCTTTTTCACAAACACTATGCATTCTCTGCTATAAAGACAACGGGGGGGGGATGCAATACTATACAGTAGTGGAAAGAAGAAAAGGAATGGACTTCCCCTTGCTCCTTCCAATCACCGAGAACAACATGCACAAACAAAATTTTGTGTCAGTTGTGCACATGCACATATGTTCTCCCCCCCCACACACACACTCTCACACACTATACATCATACACAGAAACTTACACTTGTTTGGTAAAGGAAATGAAGCAGAGAAAAGGAAATCTTCCCTTTGTCTTCTTCCCTACCCATGATCATCTAGCCCCCCACATATAAACACATGTGTGCACAGCATACCATCCCTACCTATGCCAAAGATTTTCAGATGAAAGTTTGTGTTTATGATGGTGATGATTCTGAAGAAGAACAGTGAGTGAGAAAATGTCAAAACAGACATTTCTAACAGCATCCAATCAAGCAGACATCCATATGGGAAATCACCTTCAAGAAGAATGATATAAGAATGTGTAGAAGTTAACACTTTGAAACAATCAAGAAAATTGGCCACAAGTGAATGCAGACAGCCATCAATAGGGTTAGTAGCATTAAAGTTAATATCTTGTGCCTGGTGATAAAATAAACTGCATGATTTTTAAATATATATTTGGAAAATCAATTCCTCCCCCTTTTCTTGGTTGGTAACTGTAATTTTTATTAAGCAGACCATAGTCTACCCTGAGAACCATGTAAAAAGGTCCTAAAGATCTGATCGATGCTAATGAAGTATTTATGTAGAATTATCACTAGCAAGTCTCAAATAACAGATTATATGTGGGAGAATGGTCATTTTAATAATGTTTATCCATCCCCAGGGTGAAACTTGCAAGGCCTGCAACTTCTGTTCATGTCATGCTGAATCTTAATTTCACTGGTCTCTTTTAGTTCTAGCAAGATGCAAATCCATAAGAAATGTTTCCTATTTATTTGCTCCTATAACTCCAACCACCACTGTAGTCTGTGTGTGCAAACTGAATATTTGCAATTCTTTCAGGTTTATACAAATGCAGTTCCATATTATTGAAAATTTAATACTGAGTGCAGGTTCCCATATATGTCTGGAGCATGCAAGGAATGTTTCTGGGTGCTCAGTTTGCACAAACTGGGGCCTCTACATGTGGGCTGTATGTGAAGCCACAGTGATTTGCAATGACAGTATGCACCATAAACCATGACGGCTCTTTCTTTATTCCTCTGAAAAATCCCAGCTTCCATGAAATATATGTTGCTGGGCTGTACCATTCTGTAGTCCATGTGGGCAATCAAATGCTTGAATGCTTCCTCATATCAAAGGTGTTTTCCAGATTGTCTTAATGTTCCCTTTTCATTTCCAGATGTTACCAGTTTTTTCTAGTGTCCAGACAACTTTGTTAATATCCCTGTGTCATCCCAGTCTTTCCTCATTCCCCCCCCCTTTCCTAAACTAGCTTTTCTTGTCCTTTATTTTTCCATTGTGGAATGAATTCACAAGATAGCTTCTTGCTCAATGTTAGATACGAGACTCGAGGCAGCAGGTGAATAATGATAACAGCTTTATTTAACATGAAGTCAGAAGAACGAGAATGAGACAAACTATGGAGCAACAGGCTCCTTTTTAAACAGTCCGGGCTTGGCAAGCCACGCCCACTTGTCAGAAAAGGTCCAATCAAAAACTGTACATAAAGACCAATCACTTTGCTTCCCTCCAGAACTTCCTTTGTTCTGATAGGTTGGTTTACAATACCTTGGTCAGGCTCAAGCTCAATACTTCATACATTCTATTTCCATACATAACACTCAAAATCTGAAGTTTTTTCCCACCTCGTGGATTGCCACCCAAAATCCATCCAGAAAGGGCGGGTTTGGGCAGTGAACTAAAAAAAAAAAAATTGCATGCCAGCACTGAAAAATTGCAGCGCTGGGGGTTGCCTGCACTGAAACAAAGGTCATTCCCATATGGAGGCCCAACATCAGCAGACAATCATTGCCAATTTACTTTTTCTACAGCCTGATCTGTCTTATACATGCATTGGTGGCAGCAAATTTCAAGGCGTTCAGTGGGACTATCTAATGTCAAAAAAAAAACGGAGCCCTTGGCCCTCATGGAAGCAAGAAAGAATATTGTTTGGCCAAAAGATCCATCCAGAGGGATGGTGTTTATGTGCATAAGTGCAAAACGTCTCTTGGGAGAGAAGCCACCACTCCACATGAAGTTGGTTGCTTGGCAGAGCAAAATGAGGAAGGGGGTTTCATGGAGCCTTCCCCCCCCTCACAAAAGGACACAGGTGCTGAAGACTGGGGCAGGCTCATCCTGGAAGTGCCCCTTTCCATGCATGCTTACTCAAGCATAAGTCCCACTTACGTCATCAGGAGTGAGCCCACTTCAGCCCTGATCGAGACAATTTTGTTTAGAGGAGGGGAATGTTAAAAAATGATCCACTCCAGGTGTCAAACATGCCAGGTACACCACTGGAGCTATGTACCTGATGCAAGTCAGGTAAAGGAATTTTAAAAATTGGGGGGGGGGAGCCAATCAGAAGGCAGGAAAAGAGGCAACCAATAAGGAGTGAGACATGTACACCAGGAAGGACCCTCAGTTATAGTGTGTTGATTGCGGAATGTACTTTAACAGGGATTGCACAGTTCCCTTGAGGCTGCTGAAGTACTGCAACATTTCAGCGCATGTGCAGCCCCCCAAAAAGCAGAAAATCAATCCCCAATGTGAATTTCAACAGATGGGACTGTGTTGGGGAAAAAATGAAAAAAGCATGTAAGTGTGAACTGATCACACCAATAGTGCAATCATCGGAACCACCATGACACCCACAAAAACCTGAACGCTGCAGTCTAGAAAACACCAAAAATAAAACTCCCTGACTGACAAGCCAGTTTAAATGCAGGGGAGTGCTTCCAGGTAATCAGTCCCCATCTGAGTCTCAAGTGATACAATCCAGCAACAGGAATGTCATTTCATGAGTAGTGTCTGATTTTGCTACAGGGAGTCTATGAGTATTTTGCTCACTTCCAGAATATTTTTTCCTTTACCTGTGGACACTTTCAGTGAACAAAAACACTGGAGCATCTAAACAGATATGAGCCATCTGCGGGATATGATTACATCTAAAAATAAAGAGATATACGAACACAGACAAATTATCACTGAGAGCAATACTCCCTCTAAGTTGTGGAGTCTTGTGAGCCAAAATTCTACTTTGTGAGCTACTGGCATTAAAGTTGTGAGCAAGCAATTTGGCTACTGCATAAATTAGTTTGTTCTGGAGCCATCCTTCCTGAGCTAAGACAAAAATGTGCGAGCCAGAGGCTAAAAACTGTGAGCTAGCTCACACTAACTCAGGTTAGAGGGAACACTCACTGACAACCAGTAAATGTAGTGGTTAGAATACTGGAGTCCAAACAAATGACAGTCACATTTCTTTTTCTTTTATATGTCCTGTAACCCCCCCCCCCTTTTATTCTGCAACCTCAGAAAACTCCACTTCTCCACTTCTGAAAATTGCTAAGTCACACTGCTGGCACACTTTGGTGTTTATTTCATAACAGGAGTGTATTCTATATGGTACTGACATTGCAGTTAATGAACTTCTGATTCTTTGACAGTGTGTGTGTGTGTGCTTCTGCTCTACAAAAAATAAGCTTGGAAGATTACTTGAATGAGGTACTTGCTAGAGGGGTCTTGAACTTATTCAAAAGATGAATAATTCACATGTAGTTCTCTATGAGTGCAAAAGCAATGAAAATCAGCCCCCCAAACCCTCTTATACTTATCACAAGGGGAAGGTCAGTGACAGTGCCATCATGGAACCAAATGGGAGACCTCACTGTTATGCTGGCAACAGAGGTTCTCTTCTGTACAGAACACTAGAACAAAGTTGGAATCCAGTGGCACCTTTAAGACAAACACAATTTAATTCTGGGTATGAGCTTTTATATGTATGCACACTTCATCATATGCATTGAAACAGTTTTCCTCAAGCCTTACATATAGGTAGGAAGTAGGAATGTGCCAGGAAAAAAAAACACAGGTATTTTTCTGATTCAGGGTTTTTGGACCCTTAAAAATTTGGCATTGCCTTGAAAACCCAAATTCCAATATTGGTATTCTACTAGAATTCAGGTAAAATTTGAGAGTCCCGTGGGGTTTGTGCGTGTGTGTGTGTGTGTGTGTGGTGTTTTTTTTTTTTTGCTCCATTATGCCCTATGGGACCATTATACCCAATGGTAAATTTCCTAAGGTATATTCAGTGGGCTGGGAGGGAGGGAGGGAGCTTGAGATACAGGCACCAAAGTTGCAGTGTAGCTGTTGGAGCCTCTTCTCAAAAGAACTTCAGTTGTTTCCATTGGTGGGGAAAAAGCAAGGCAGGCATACAACAAGCCCAGCAGATTCTCCCAGTGACTCTCTGCAGTAGAAAGTAAGGTATAGGGAGGGAGCATATTGATCTTAATTAAACTTCGTTGGTCTTAAGGGTGCCATTGGACTCAACCCTTCTTCTGTTGCTTCAGACCAACATGGCTACCCACCTGAATCTACAAAACACTGTTTAGCAAGGAGGACAAGGTATAGAGAGGAACTCACAGGCTGGGGCAGGTGATGCACTGTATTCTTGGTGCTTGGTGGTGGGGGGGAACAGTGGGAGGGCTTCTAGTGTCCTGCCTTCACTGATGGACCTCCTGATGGCACCTGGTATTTTTGGCCACTGTGTGACAGAATGTTGAACTAGATGGGCCTTGGCCTGATCCAACATTGGCTTCTCTTATGTTCTTATGTTCTTTGGACTACAGGGCATTAACTAGGCAGGTTGTTCACACATTCCAAGTAGGAGCAACTGCACCTGAGGGACAAACCACACATTATTCACAAATGCACATATTAGAGCTCCACCCCACCCATCCTTTAAAGAAAAACATCTGTGGAGAGGGGATTTGGAGTGTAAAAACAGTAGAGAGAATTATCCCTTTCTCTGCTGGCTATTTTGCTGCTCCAAATGAATATCATCATGTGATAGCTGAGGGAATGAGACAATCCTATAAGGAAGAAAACATTGATTAATCACACAAGTAATGTTTCTTAGAAGGGAAAAGCAATGAAGGCATTATTAGCCTCACATCAGTATGTCTTTCTGAGTCTATGGAAATTATTATTGCAACCCACTTGTACAGCTGCTTTTCCCTGTGGGATTTTAAACATTTCAGAATGTAACATACCGGCTTGCATGTGTAGTTTCTCTGTGTAGTCCTAACAGCTAGATGACCAGCTAAAGGTTCCCATGTCTTCTTGTGCCACAGCAAGTGGAGGAGGTTTAATGCAGGATCCATACCATTTTAATTTAGAAAATAAGGTGAAGCCCAATGAAGGCTTTTGCCTCCCCAACAATGCAAAAAAAATGACAACAAATAAATTGTTATCAGTTTACTATTTTTATTCATGCATCATGTCAGTGGCCTGTGCTATACTTCCTTTTTCTGTTCAGTGTGACAAGCCTAAACACACATTGATTATCTCTATTGTGAGAGGACTAGACTTTAACACACCTTGCAGCCTGCAAGCTTTACTACTGCAATCTATTCATTCCCAGTATTTCATTGCAGGCAAGGTCGAAGACTTGCTTGGCTGAGGCTGTAAGTTGGGACAAGCTGCAGTCCTGAACAGGAGGGGAGATTGTAGCTCCAACACACACTGCAGTCCATTCCTTACAGGTGAACTGGAATATTTCCTGACTTGGGCAGATACTACAACCTGGGATTACAAGTGGAAAGGAGAAGTCAGTTCCAACACAACCACTGCAATATGGCAGCCAATTCCCTTCCTGATGGTGTATTTCTTTATACAACATAATGAACTAGTCTTCTTTACAGTACTGTTGTCAGGATACCTAGGAAAGAAAACACTGTTGCTTGGTTCAGATGCTACGGTATGAGCAATTGAAGAGACCTTGTGTATAGCACTAATAAACTCTGTTCCTGTCATATGAATGTGTGCAGCCTTTTTCATAAATTTCACTCAATATTGTTTCGAAGACCAGGAAATGAAAAGACCCCCAAACCCCAATTCTCTGTTGTGAGAATGATGGAAGTATATGCCTGCCTGTGTGGAAAAAATTAAATTGTTTCAAACATATAACTCTAGTGATCACTCTATTTTATATTCCAAAATACAACCAGTAAATATGATTAATATTGTATATCTGGCTGCATATACATGAGAGCCAGTTTGGCGTAGTGGTTAAGTGCGCGGACTCTAATCTGGGAAAACCGGGTTTGATTCCCCACTCCTCTACTTGCCCTTGGACAAGCCATAGTTCTATCAGATCTGTTCTTGAAAGAGCAGTTTCTGTCAGAACTCTCTCAGCCCCACCTACCTCACAGGGTGTCTGTTGTGGGGAGAGAAAGGGAAAGGAGTTTGTAAACCACTCTGGGCGGGGCATAAATCCAATCTCTTCTCTTCGTCTTATTCTTCTTTAATTTCAGTTTTGTGGTTGGGGCCCTATAGTTTAAAATAAGTGTCCCCCCCAGATTACCTCCCCAACCAGTCAAAATTCCATAAAGAAAGCTTTAATTATATTTAATGGGTGTGGATAGCACAACCTTTCTTCAAGAGTGTTTGGATTACAGGCAGGCTCTGCTCCTTGCCTAGAGTGTAAAACAGACAGGAGCAAAATTATACAACAATGGGTGATTCTGCATCTGGCATATTCCATGTTTTGTCAACATTGACAAAAAGGTGCTGCTCAAAACCACACTCAAATACCCCGGGGCAACGCCATACTGACTGCGAAGTCAACCCTGAACAGCCATGAATCTATGCAGAAGGTACCATAAAACCCGATGATCAAAGAAGGTGAAAGTGGCATGCAGTGTACAGGGTACCATAAAATCTGATGGGCAAAGAAAATGAAAGCAGCATGCAATGCAGAGGGGAATTTCTGTTCCAGGGTGGGTTTGATAAAACAATGAAGGGAAAAGCCAATGCAGAATCGCCCCATAATGCTCCTGGTGCAAGACTCTCAGCATTGCAGTGCTAAGGTGAAAGTTACGGCCCCCCTCCTACCGTGACTACTTTAGAGAAACAAAAAGGGCTTCAGATAGCAAAAGGATCTCAAAAGAGTAGCAGCAATTGTTCACTCTCTCCCCTAACAACAGCACAAGGATCAGTTGCCCTAAACAAATTGCAAATAAATTTAGGCCAAACGCTTCAGTGGTTAAACAACATAGCAAGCTGACTAGTGTAGTTGTGAAATGTCTTTCCTAGGAAGCTTTTTTTTTAAGGTGGATGGGAACCTACCAGGGATATTTTGGAAACAGATTATGGTGTTGGAATTGTACTACATGAAGTACCAGGACTTTGATTCTATAATACCAGTAGACTTTTAATAGTTTGGATATAACACTGGGTTGCTGCAGATGATGAAAAAAATTCCAGGGGTCCTGGTTGACTGTTGTTTGGCAAGTCATGTGACTTTTTCATGTTATTGGGTTGGGCCTGGGTGATATGAGGGGTGCAGTGAAAGAATTTGTCTAAGGACCTTCGGTGGCTCTTGGCAGCCCTGATATCTGAAATTTGGGTAGGTATTGTTTGCAAATGGTGTCAAGAACAGGCACATAATAAAGAAGAAACCTGAAAGTGATGTGTTAACTTTCTCTGAACATAGTAAGAGCATGTGGTAATCTTGATTGATGGGAAATGGAGAAGAGATGCTGAAACATTCAAAAAGGAATAGACTGTACTCAAAGACATTGTTCTGATGCTTCATCCTCTCGTGATTTGACGGAGAAAGATCATAACTGGCTCTCTCTCTCTTCCCCCCTCCCTATCTATGTGTGTGTCTTTTACACACTGACAAGTTGAAATGCAAGAGTGGGACCACACAGTGAGTCTGTGGAATATACATGAGGAAGGTATAAGCCTCAAGTTTCTATTTATATCTATGTCTTGGATAATCTTTAAGTGCTGACTTTTTTCCACAGATGACATTAATTAGAACCATCATTAGAGTCGAAGAATTTAGAGACATTATCTATATGGACATGAAAGTAGCTCTAAGTAAGCTTGCAGCTTCTTAGAGGCTGTGTCATCCACAGCAGCCAGCACAACAAATAAATCCAAGTTCCCATAAACAAGCAAAAAACAGAGCAAAAAATCGACAGCAGCAACATCAATTCCTTCAGTAACAAATGGATTCCTATTCTTGCTTGCTTCCAGGCACACATGAAGTCTTGAACTACAAGTGAAGAAATACACTCCGTCAGCAATACAAATGACAACAATTTGAAGGAAAAGATTCAGAGATTCATTGTGAACAGAATTCTAACAGGCATCGCCAGTTCCTCAAGTGTGTTGGCTTGGAGGGTTCATAGTGACTCACTTGGCTGCACTGGATAATATTATGTCAGCAGATAATAAAGCGTCCTCATAATCACAGCCTCGCTCTCTTTGCTGCAGGATAAAGACATGAAAACGTGCTGCCCATCATCTCTGTTTCTCAGATAACCATCACTTTTACTATATGTAGCATCTTAATCAATTGCTTCCCTGCTCTATAATGTGTGCCGTACTTTTGTGTCTCTTTGGCAGAAAGTACATAAAACTATTTATTTATTTATTTATTATTTATTATTTCCACTTTACAGGTTGCAACGCTGGATATTGCCTTATTTTATCAGATTACATCATAGGAACCACCATCTGTATGTACTAGCACTTTATGTAAATTGTTTATGTGAATTTTATTGCATTTTATTGTTTTATTGTATTTTAACCGGCAAGGCGGGATATAAATTGAAAGTAATAAATAATAAATAATAAGAAAGGGGCAGGGGCCAAACCATTCTCAAGCTAAGGAAAGTTTACAGCTGTTTAGCCTTCCTGGAACCACCAGGGGGGAAAATTACTTTTACTGTGCAAATCCTTGTAGTCCATGATATTGTTTACACCTTGGCCCAGAGTATGCACTTTATCATTTATAATTCCGTTCTCATTTTCTAACTAGATTTTTCATGTTTTAATTAATAATTATCATAAGGTGAAAAAAAATGCTGTGATTAGCCTGGCAGTAGGCTTTTAGATAAATGTCTTGGACAAATTAATTGAAATTCTGCTAGACACTGAGGAAATCCATACCCATTTTTTTTCTTTTAACTTCCATTTTTTTAAAATAGAAAACTTAATATCAGTACAAGATAATTTGTAGGGATGACTGCTGTTAAAGATGAAAGATCTCAGCTCTGCCCCATGAATTTCTACAGCATAAATATACCAGTAAATTTAAATAAATTTTTAAATCATAGCTTAAATCATAAATTATTTGTTACTTACTATTCATACAGAAAGCAATGAGACAATCCTGGTGTCCAGGGTCAACATCTCTGACCCCACACTTACTGCCGGGGACTGCAAGCCCCACTGAAGGTGTGCTGCGCCAGCAAGCCTCAAGGCCATGGAAGTTGTCTGTCAGGTCGCAGCAGGGTGAGGCCTTGACAGAGTCTACTTGGACATTAGCCCACTTGAAGGAGCTCAACCGGTTCTCAGTTCCTGCCAGAGATTACTCCAGTATGTAAACTCAGGGGAGCTCTGACAAGGTGGCAGGGAGACCAAGCAGCTCTGACCTTCCTAGAGGACGTTGGGTGGGGCAGCCAGCTCTTTAAAGAAGTCCAGGGGAAAGGGCCAGTAACCAAGCAACCGTTGGCCCAGGGGTCTGTCAGTCCTAGGGTAGCTATGTCCCTCCTAGCAACTGGTGGGGGATTTACATGGAGAAAGACAAAGACCTAGGCCTCATTGCTAGCATTGCAAAGGAAGTGACATCATTATACCAGCTATGTCCAGGCAACACTCTGGTATTTGGTCAAAATTTCAATGGTAAAACCAGCTTCTACCATAGATTTTTCGCCCAAATACTAGTGTGTCACCCAGACTTTATGGCATGATTACATCACTTCCTGTGTGATGTCGGCCATGAGACCTAGGCCTTCTCCTTTCTCCTGGTAAGCTCCCCTGTTGGCCAGCTGATCAGTGGTTGGGGGTAGGGCCTGGTGGCAGGGGACCCCCACCTCTACCAGGGGGTCTGGCAACCCTAGTCGCTCCCTAGGACTGGGGAGGGAGTGTGGGTTTGCTGAGCCCAGGGTTGGCCCCCCCTTGGGGTAACATTTAAAAGGTGTTCCCTGGAGCAGTGCCATTCCCTGGTAGGTGTGAATAAATAATTGGCAGAGCAGAGTGGGGAAATTGGGTAAAGAGAACCCCCCTCCACTTATTCTATCCTGAGGCTCTTTCCTGGGGCACTTGCCCAACTAAAAACTATGCTGAAGGGTGTGACAGCTCTGGACAGACCAAACCCCAGCAGAACCTGACACCTGGAATACATTATTTGCTTTGAGAACACATGAGGCACACTGCTTACAGTTAGTGATGAATGGATATCCCATTCCATTCTATTATTTTCCCCGAGGTTGGCTCTGCCCAAGTTCTCTTCTGCCTGTTTTTGAATTCACCTTACCAAATTTCTA
The DNA here is from genome assembly GCF_001447785.1 of Gekko japonicus. Classification (NCBI taxonomy): domain Eukaryota; kingdom Metazoa; phylum Chordata; class Lepidosauria; order Squamata; family Gekkonidae; genus Gekko; species Gekko japonicus. The sequence continues at coordinate 30,285 of NW_015172143.1, read as the reverse complement.
AAATAATTTTTTTAATTGGCATATACGTATTTTTCAATTCTTTTTTTGCTTACAAGTTACCTATGTACATAAGCACATATGCAAATTGATTAAACACCACAGCAAAAGGATTAAGAACATAAGAACATGTGTGCATTAATTAAGTCACTGTGCGAAAAGGAGTCCTGAGGTAAATGGGTGAATCCCATCTTCAAATACATTAGAAGCAGAAAACCAGCCATGGAGGCAGTGGAGCCTTTGGATGACCAAGGGGTAAAAGTATTACTAAAGGATGATATGGAAACGGCAGAGAAGCTGAATGTATTGTTTGCCTTTGTCTTCACTGTGGAAGATGGGAGGTGTGTGTCCACCCCAGAACCGCTGGTTTCAGGAGGGGTGTTGAAAGACCTGAGCTGGATTGAGGTGATGAGAGAGGAGGTCCTACAAATGATGGACAAATCAAAAACTGACAAATCACCAGGCTCAGGTGGCATACATCCAAAAGTTCTAAAAGAATTCAAAGGTAAACTTGTGGATCTCCTGATAAAAATATACTATCTATTACTAAAATCTGCCTTCGTTCCCAAGGACTGGAAGGTAGCTAATGTCTTGTTGTTGTTCAGTCACACCGTCAAGTCTGACTCTTTGCGACCCCATGGACCACATCATGCCAGGTCCTCCTGTCTCCTGTCATGCTCTGGAGTTTGCTTAATTCATTGCATCGATAACACTGTCTAACCATCTCATCCTTTGCTGTCCCCTTCTTCTTTTACCTTCAATCTTTCCCAGCATCAGGGTATTCTCCAGTGAGTGTTCCCTTCTCATTTGGTGGCCAAAGTATTTGAGCTTCAGCTTCAGTATCTGGCCTTCCAGGGAAAAGTGAGGGTTGATTTATTTTAGGATTGACTAGTTTGATCTCCTTGCACTCCAAGGAACTCTCAAGAGTCTTCTCCAGCACCATAATTCAAAATAATCTATTCTTCGGTTCTCAGCCTTCCTTATGGTTCAACTCTTGCAGCCATACATTACTACTGGGAATACCATTGCTTTGACTATACAGACATTTGTTGGCAAGGTGATGTCTCTACTTTTATTATGGTGACTAGGTTTCCCATAGCTTTCCTCCCAAGGAGCAGACATCTTTTAATTTCATGGCTGCAGTCACCATCTGCAGTGATCTTGGATCCCAGGAACGTGAAGTCTGTCACTACTTCCATGATTTCCCCTTCTATTTGCCAAGGAGTGATGGGGCCGGATGCCATGATTCATCAGGGATGTGATCTAGGTAAAACCTGAATGGCCTAGTGGTTTTCCCAACTTTCTTCAGTTTAAGTCTGAATTTTGCAATGAGTAGCTCATGATCTGAGCCACAGTCAACTCCAAGTCTTGTTTTTACTGACTATATAGAGCTTCTCCATCTTTGATTGCAAATGATATAATCAATCTGATTTTGGTGTTGCCCATCTGGTGATGTCCATGTGTAGAGTCACCTCTTAGGTTGTTGGAAGAGGGTGTTCACTATGACCAGCGTATTCTCTTGACAAAACTCTGTTAGCCTTTGCCCGGCTTCATTTTGTTCTCCAAGGCCAAACTTGCCCATTATTCTGGCTACCTTTTGACTTCCTACTTTAGTATTCCAGTCCCCTATGATGATGACATCCTTTTTTGGTGTTAGTTCTATGAGGTGCCGTTGATCTTCATAGAACCAGTCCACTTCAGCCTCTTCTGCGTCAGTGGTTGGGGCGTAGACTTGGATTACTGTGATGTTGAATGCTTTGCCTTGGATTCGGACCGAGAACATTCTGCCGTTTTTGAAATTGTATCCCACTACTGCCTTTCACACTCTCTTGTTGACTATAAAGGCCACACCATTTTTTCTATGGGACTCTTGGCCTCAGTAGTAGATATAATGGTCTTCTGAGTCAAATTCACCCATCACCCCCATTTTAAAAAAGGTTCCAGAGGATATCCAGGAAATTATAGGCTGGTCAGTCTAATGTCAATACTGGGTAAGTTGGTGGAATCCATTATTAAAGATAAAATTAGTAGGCACGTTGATGACCAAAAGGTATTGAGGAAAAATCAGCATGGATTCTACAAGGGAAGATCTTGTCTCACTAACCTTTTTGAGTTCTTTGAGAGGGTGAACAAACATGTGGACAAGGGTGATTCAGTTGTTTAACTAGACTATGTAGCTCAGAGGCACTGCCTTACTTACGGGTAGCCCCAACAGCATTGAGAGGGCACTTCTGACCTGAACCAGAGACCCACAAACTCAGGACAAAGAGGACACTCTTGACATGTGCCACAGAGCGAGCCAGAGCTCTGCAAAAGGGTTTCAATCTCAGGTTGCAAAAGGTTGCAAAAGGTTGCAAAAGGCAATCTCAAAAGGTATGCGAGTTCCTCCAGGTAAAGTATATGGATTTCCATAGCTATTCAGTAGCCACCTGGCAATTAGCTCCTCTGTCTCCAAACCTTCATGTAGCCCCTTTTGTGTGACACCTATGCCTGTGTTGAAATGTTTTGTCTGAACACCTGTCCTTCCTGCTCCCTCCCTCCCTCAGGATACCGAGATAAACTAATCACACCTTAATTTAATCAATTATCCCCTCTGATGCTGATCAGAGACCCGTTTCCCACCTTTTTGTCTAAGCCTGGGAACCTAGTCAACCTACCTCGGCAGGACCATCAGTGCTCATCAAACCCATTCAGCCAGCTCTGGCAGGACCATCAACAGGCATTAATCCCACCAAGTTCTGGCCCAAGAGACCACCCCCAGAATTCCTATAAAAATAGAGAGCATGCCCTGCCTCGGTGTGCACTCTGAGGGTGCCTATTATTGAGTACACCCCCCAAACTCTCTTCTTTGGGCCTCTTTCTCCATAGCATGGAACACTGGCCATTTGTGCTATCCTCTTCACAGACTTCTGCACATCTGGACAGGTAGTATAGCCCCCCCCATAATTGACCTTAAACATATCTATAATCTCCTCTGTTCGGAATTATGTGCTCTTTCTTGACTGCTTAGTGTGACTGTAATCAAGAATATTCTTTAATAAAACTATTTAATCACTCTTCAAATCTGGAGTCTTCCTACTGAACTGGACCTTGGTATATATAGGTGTGCAGTCCCTGGTACCCCTCTGGCCTCATCTGTCTCATAGCTAATTTTCCCCAAGAATGAGACAGACCACTGGTGCTAACAAGAGCTTTGTAAATCCTTTAATACTATTTCTGTCTCTGAATGAGTAGCTGGAGTAGACAGACTGGAGGTCATAAGAACAAGTTTATGTAAAACCATTTCTGATACTGTCCAGCACGAAACCTTTTTACCATCGATTGAATCAACTCCATTCAGGAATCTTCAACAAAATTTCAAGCAGATCCCGGAAATATCAACCCAAGTTGAAATATGTATACCCCGTCCAGGGACTGAGAATCATCCACTGTGCAGAAATGAAGAAATGAATAGATTAAACACCCAACAAACAACACAGGATGCCTATGCAGACATAGCTAATGGCTGTATATACCTTGATGCCAATAATTCACTAGAGATTCATCAATGATCCTCTCTGACTATGACACTTTGATGTAGAAATTCTCCTCCAGCCTTTGATAGAAAAATCATCTCCTGGAATGTGGTGGGCTGGAGGAATATTTATTTATTTATTTATTTAGATTTCTATCCCGCCCTCCCCGAAGGCTCAGGGCGGTTAACAGGGCACAATGCCAAGTAATAACAATAAAACAGTATAAAACATTAAATTACAATAGACAATTAATAAACCCATAAATAGACATCATAAAACATTTCCGGTGCTCCTCTATACAGTTCCAGATGTTAAGATTTAAAGATTTTAAGACCCAGAAGGTGTTCTCAGTAACATAGCTAGACAACCACAGCAGTATAAATCATACTGCCCTGCCGTCCCCTAAACACGTCCCATTCTCTCCAATAGTGCCCACACCAGCGGTAGCAGTATGCGGGAATCATAGGGCGCTGATGGAACGATGATGGTAAAACAATGATGGTGGCGGCTCCTATTCGAAAGCCTGATGGAAGAGCTTTGTCTTACAGGCCCTGCGGAACTGTGCTAGGTCCCGCAAAGCCCGGATCTCCCCGGGGAGCTCATTCCACCAGAAAGGAGCCGCCACAGAAAATGCCCTAGCCCTGGTTATCACATATTTGGTGGTCCTGGGGCCTGGAACATCCGGGAGATCTTTATTCCCCGACCGTAGTGCCCTTGGGGGAACACGTCGGGAAAGGCAGTCCCTTAGGTAGGCTGGTCCCCGGCCATAAATGGGATGATGATTTTCTATGCTACCTTAATGATTTTGACATTATACTCCTTCATGAAACCTGGTCCCCAAATCAGATTCAGACAGACGGGCAGAGGTCATTTTGGGGGGGAACGTGGGGGAACCCAGTTCCCCTGGGTGAGGTGCAGGGGGTGGGGCACATGACGAAACCCCGCCCCCTGCTTCCGGCCGCCCCGCTTCCAGCCCTCATTCAGCCAGGAGGAGGCAGGAGAAGAGGGAGGGTAAGTTGCTTACTCCCCACCTCTCCCCACCCCTGCCTGCCTGGGGCCAGGGTGGGCCTTGGCGGGGCTTCCTTGCACTCCCGCTGGCCTTGCAGGTCCACCACCGGGCCCCTGATGTCAGGGGGTGTGGTATTTGCTAATGAGTTATGCTAATGAGTTCCCCTAGCTCTTTTTCTACGAAATGACCCCTCCCAGGGTATAGGATTAATGCTAAGGGTCACTTTCAAGTGGGTTTGACTCTGTTTGTTTTTTAATATTTTAAAGCAGAAATTGTTATGTGACAACTGGATAGCCCCACTGAGCAAGTTATCAAGCTTGTTCTTGATGACCTTACTTTGATTATCGTGAATATATGTTCCCAACTCCTTAGACAGATTAACTCTTTCTTCTTTCCCAACATTGGAAACAACTAATTATTTTTATAGAAAGACTAGAAGAAGAACATCCCTTGGTTGAAATAATTCTGGCAGATGATTTTAATGTTAGAGTAGGCGACAATCATAAAATATTGTTTAAGGCTATAGAAATTGATCAGGATGATACACTCCCACCTACTTTCACTTCTACAAGGTATTCCAAGAGATTGCCACATAAACTCGGCAGGCATCTATCTTGCCAAACTTTGTCGTCAATTTAATAAAGTTTGGTTGAATAGGCTTACCAACTTTCCCAGATCTGGAGAATATACATTTGTCTCAACAAAGGGCTGCAGTGTAATTGACTATTTTATAGTTTCCTCTTCATTGGAATCTCATATTTTAGATTTCACTGTTGATGATTATAATCAGTGACCATCTTCCACTTATTTTAACTCTCAATGTCAGCCCTTTTACTAGAACCCAATGTTATTCCCAACACCAACCTGACAAGCTCTATCTATTGCCTAGGATCTTACGGAATGAAAGCTGTATGCAAAAACCCAATAATTACTGAAATCAAACCTACTTCTAAAGTATAGATCCTCTTTAATTGATGCAATTGAAACTTCATCCATTATCATAGCCTATAATGCTTTAACATCTCACATATCTATGTCACTGGGCAAAAAACTCAAGAGTGGAAATAGGGGGAGTAGTAGACCTATAAATGTCTGGTTTGATAGGGAATGTAGACACTTAAAAACCCAACTACGCAATGTCTTTAGACAATATCGTGAGTCCGCTGACCCATATTTTCTGATCGAATACTTTAAACTTAAGAACCAGCTACAACAGAGGAGGAACAGAAAGTGGATTGAATATATTAACAGACAATGGGAACAATTATACCGGGCACTTTAAATAATACAAAAAAATTCTGGGCCATAGTCTCGGTCACATGTTGTGTGGAGACCCCCTCTATGTCTGCTATTTCTCCCCAAGTCTGGTTTCAATATTTTTTGACATTATTCCATCAGGATGATGTCCGCATTATGGAACCCTCAGATTTTTTTTTTGTCTGAGGACTTACCAGACTGGCCTCCTGTAACACCTGACAAAATAAAAGAACTGTTTAGCCAATTAAAACCAGGAAAAGCATCTGGTCCTGATATAATTCTACCTGAAATGTTAAAATTGGACCCTGACTGGTGGGCTGCCCCCCTTGCATCTTTTTTTACAATGATTGATAAATCTGGCCTTATTCTTGATGCATGGTTAAATGCAATTGCGGCCACAATTTATTTAAATTGTGATTGCTCAATTCCTTCCAATTATAGACCAATCAGTCTGCTTTCCGTAATGGACAAACTATATGCCAAGCATTTACTATCTAAGCTTACCATATGGATGACAGAACAAAGAGTCTTAGCCCCAGAGCAGCTGGGATTTTGTAAAGGGAAAACTACTTTAGACCAGGGGTCGTTTCGTAGAAAAAGAGCTAGGAGAACTCATTAGCATAACTCATTAGCATATGCCACACCCCCTGATATCACCGGAAGTGTGTCATAAGGCCACACCCCCTGACATCACTGGAAGTGTGTCATAAGGCCACACACCCCGCCCCCAACGGTCCCGGCCGCTGCCGGCCTTGCAGCTTCACTGCCGAGCCCCATGAGGGGCCCCGGCCGGAAGCAGGGGGCGGGGCTTCGTCATATGCCCCACCCCCATACCTCACCCGGGGGAACTGGGATCCCCCGCGATCCCCCCCAAAATGACCTCTGCTTTAGACCATTGCATTGTGTTAGACCACCTGCTTAGCAAGTATATAAAAAGAAGCAATGTAAAATTATATGCTGCCTTCATAGATCTTAAAGGGGTGTTCGATTCAATTGACAGGGAACTCCTCTGGGCTAGACTAGAACAACTGAACATAGATAAGAGACTCCTTAAACTTATAAAAAAGCTATATACATCAACAAAATGCCAAATTAAATGTTCAAAGACAGGGAAATTAACTTCAAAAATCCCGCCCAACAAAGGAGTCAAACAAAGCTGTATATTAGCACCCTTTCTATTCAACCTGTTTCTTAATGATTTCGCCCCCTACCTTGAAGCTGTGGATTGCCGTGCTCCTAAACTGGGTTCTGTCCATGTCCCTCTGCTATTATATGCAGATGACATGGTACTATTGTCCTGCTCTAAAGTTGGTTTAAAGTGTTCACTAAATAGATGCCTCTCATATTTTATAGCTAATAAATTACTCCTAAACCATGAAAAATAAAAAATACTTGTCTTTTCCAAAACTTGGAAATTATTCAAATGGACAATTGGGGCCAAACCAACTGAACAAGTTAAAATGTTTAGATACTTAGGTCTGCACTTCCAGTATAATGCATCTTGGTTGTGCAACGTAAATCAGCAATAAATATGGCTAACATCAATGCTTCTGCCATTTCCTGATTCTTCTACAGCAGAGGCAATCAATTCATACCAGCTGCATTAAAAGTCTTCAAGGCCAAAGTAATCCCCCAACTCATGTATGATATTCCAGCATGGATAAGCACCACTTAATGGCACCATTGAACGTATTCAATCTAAATTTCTTCGAAAGATCATGGGAATGCCGTGCTGTGTACCTTATGCAGCCTTATGTCTAGAAACTGGGTTATATTCTGTGGAATCTGGTGCGTGGCTTATGACAGTAAAATTTTGGCTGCATTTACATTACAATGTAGACCAAGGGAGCCTTACACAACAAATGCTCACAGAGTCAAACGTGTCTAACTGGCTACCACACATTGAGAATAAAATAATTGTCATGGGTATCCCATTGGACTCTACTTTTGAAATATCAATGAAGGTAGCCATGTGTTTACAATCAGCTATGAAGCTATGACAGGAAAAATTACCAAAAAGAGTAATACTTTGTAACAGATTGTTTTATGCAACTTTATGCAATATTTTGTAGTTTGTAAAATGGTTGGTTCCATGTGTATATTTCTCTTTTATAGTAATCCTCTTTTAAGGTATTGTTTTATGCCAATAAAGGCTAAATGACTGACTGACAACAATTACCAGAAAGCTTTTGATAAAGTTCCTCATCAAATGCTCCTAAGTAAACTCAGCAATCATGGGATAAGAGGACAAGTCCTCTTGTGGATTAAAAACTGGTTAATTAACAGGAAACAGAGAGTGAGTATAAATGGATGATTTTCGCAGTGGAAGGGGATAAGCAGTGGGGTACTGCAGGGTTTCGTAGTAGATTGATGGGATCCAAACTGGTGGTAACTGACCAGGAGAGAGATCTTGGAGTCATGGTAGATAACTTACTGAAGATGTAGACTCAGTGTGCAGCTGCAATAAAAAAGGCAAATGCTATGCTGGGGATTATTAGGAAGGGGATTGAAAACAAATCAGCCAGTATCATAATGCCCCTGTATAAATCTATGGTGCAGCCTCATTTGAAATACTGCATACAGTTCTGGTCACTGGACCTCAAAAAGATATTATAGCATTGGAAAAGGTGCAGAAAAGGGCAACTAAAATGATTAAGGGAATGGAACAGCTTCCATATTGTCCCGCCGTGGGGCAGCCCCCTGCCCCGATCAACGGGACCTGCAAGAAGAGGGAGGACCCTTCAAGCAGCAATGCACTGCAGGCCAGCTCCAATGTCCATCACGGCCCCACCAACACCTGGATGGCAGACGTAGGACACAGCACCAACCCTCGGCTCCATCCTGCTGGTGACCCGGGCCCCACCAGGCAAGCTGCAATGGTGGACAATGCCCAGCCACACCCACTAAGGCCAGGGGCCACTCGCCTCAGATACCTGCCCAGCCGAGGGCCCGAGAGTGGGAACAGGCCCTGCAGCAGGGAAGCTGGAGGAAAGCACCGGGGCTGGAGGAGGTAGAGGAGCGGCATGAACCCGGCCAGGGAAGCACACCCGATTCAAAGCCGAAGACAAAGCCACCTGGACATGCCCGTCCACATCCCGGGAGTCAGCAGCCAGTGGGAGAGGCTACCCTAACCTAGGAGAGCTGCTTACCTCATCGGTGGGTCCCAATGCAGCGGGAGGAAGCCGCCGGGAATGGACTTAGCTCCACCTCAGCCCCGACGCCAACAACGGCAGCCCGCTACAGGGAGGGGTGGGGCACAAGATGCAGGTTTAAAAGGAGGAAGGAGAGAGCACCAATGGGAGGCAAGGGGGAGAGTGATAGACACATGGGGTGACCTGTGGGAGGTGGGAGGGAGGACCCAGGTGTTGGCAGAAGGGAATAAACGAGAGGGGTGGAACCCAGAACTGAGGAGTAGAGTGGACTGTGAGCTGGCCGTCGAGAGAGAGAGAGCGTGGCCTGAGTCCTTGGGGAGAGTGGGCAGCAGGATTGGTACAACTCCATCCCACCTCCCAATTCTGAGGCTCATGGGAGAACCCTGTCTGGCAGACCCTTCTGTTGATCCTGAGGGAAAGAAGGGTGGAGCCCCAGCCTCGACCCTATACATGACACCTATGAAGAAAGGTTAAAGAGATCAGCTTGGAGAAATGATGACTGAGGGGGTGATAGGACAGAGGTTTACAAAATTATGCATGGGATACAGAAGGTAGAGAAAGAAGTAGTTTCCTCCCTTTCTCACAATACTCATGAATCAGTGCCGTGCCACAAGCAACATCAGGTAACCTGGAACCCCAGTGTTTCACTTGAACATCAGAAACCCACTGTTCATATCCCTACTAAGCAAAGTTTGTGGGTCACTGTTGACAGTCACTATGTAAACCAGCTCTCAGGATTATTATGAGAATGGATGTGTGTCTGTGCTCTTGCACATGCAGAGTAATATTTTGGGTGATTGGATAAGGAAATAAAAAAGAAAGGAAATAAAATAAAATAAATGGAAATAAAAGTCTGCAACAGCTAATTAGAGTAGAGATGGCATCTTTGGAGAGTGGCAACACTTGAAGATTGCTTGTGGTATTGGAGCACATCACAATTCCCCTTGTGGTTGAAGCTTTTTGCTGAATTTGGGATTTTGACAGAGGGAGGTGTAGGATTGTGCGGCTGCTTCACCCCCCTTCCCTCCTCAAAGCCTGTTGGCTGTAACAGTTTCTTTAAGGCAGGGCTTGTTGGGTTCCCCGGTTGATGCCACTTGGCCACCTGTCTTTGGCTGTCACATCTGTGACTTTATGCTCCAGTTCATCCACTTATTTATTTGTTAATGTAATTTGTACCCTGCCCTCCCCACAAATGCAGGCTCAGGGTGGCTCACAATCAATGCATAAATACAATTGAAACAGCATAAAATCATCTAAAAACAATCCCATTATAGCTAATACAATTCCATTATAGCTAATACAATTCCATTATAGCTAATACAGATTAATAAAGTGCTGATGATGGTTATTTAGTTGTTCAAGATGGCTGACTCTCACAGTATACTTCCAAGGATCTAGGGGTCATTCTGCTCATGATCTTCTTGCAGCACAGGCTAAATGTCAAAACCAAGGGCCAGGGCTCTATAGTGGCGGCGGCTCCCTAGCTGAAATCCTGGTGGAAGAGCTCCATCTTGCAGGCCCTGCGGAACTGTAAAATATCCCACAGGGCCCTGATCTCCTCCAGGTATACATTCCACCAGGACAGGACCACCACTAAGAAAGCCCTGGCCCTGGTGGTAGCGAGTCTGGCATCTTTAGGGCCTGGGAGTGTCAGTCGGTTCTGAGACCCCAACCGTAGTGCTCTCTGGGGCATATATGGGGAAAGGCGGTCCCACAGGTATGTCGGACCCTGGCCATATAGGGCTTTAAAGGTAGGCTTAAGAACATAAGGACATCAGGCCAATGGCCCATCCAGTCCAACACTGTGTTACACAGTGGCCAAAAACCAGGTGCCATCAGGAGGTCCACCAGTGGGGCCAGCTTCTGAAATTTGTTAGTCTTTACAGAGTCGCAAGAGCCTCTTGTTGTTGCATCTTTATTGTCAGGCAATAGCTCTCCATGCTGTGCAAAACGTCTTGGGCATATTGAGCAAAGGGCAGTTAGGCACTGAGGAGAGGTGCGGGTAGTAAAATCAGTAGTAAAATATCTCCAGTACCTGGCATTATATTTTATGAAACACATGGCCTGGCTTGACAAAGTGACATTTATGTCAGATCTGGTCCTTGTAACATTTCAACATTTGGTCCAACTGATAGCTTGGCAGAACTGCTGCTGTGAGGTGTCAATGCACTACATAAAGGGTAGTACAGATAGCACAGAGTTCAGATAGAAGCTGCCACAGTGGGAGAGTAGCTAGGGACACCTCCAGTGCCACAAAACATGAATATATGAAGATGCCTTGCCATTGGTCAAGCTCTCCAGCACCTCAGGTTAAAAAGCTACTGAATATCCTGAAGAGGGATGTGACTTTGCATTCAGAATATCCCATTTGCAATGCACCTTCAGTTAAAAATCTCGGGTAGAAAGTGTTGGGAAAACCCATTTTGTGGCTGAGTTTCTGGAAAGCTCCTGCTAGACAATTCTGAATTACGTAGTTCTGACCTAGAGGACCAATGATGTGACTTGGTGTAAGGCACTTCACATACGTATTCTTTAATAGGAAAAGCTGGGGAGGGGGTGAATTTGGAGCCTTTCAGTTATAAATCTTGTGTCTCACCATTCTGTTTAGCTTTTATGCCAGGAACAAGAAACAAAATGTGGTACTCTGATAGCAAAGCTAAATCTCAAGACTAGTTAGTAGATATAAACATGAAGCCTTCATAGTAAATAATATCAGGTAGATACATGAATACATTCAGTAGTCTCCAGAGGACTACACACATTGAACAAAAGCACAAGAAGTTCAGGGACTCGTACTGATATGGGTGAAATGCAATACTAGCCCATGTTTAGTTTGTAAAAACCTTATCAAAAGCACTAAAATGTATAAATAAAAGTATTTAGAGTTTGGTTCTTACTGATATGCTATATTTCTCTAAACCTTGTCTCACAAAAACCCGTAAAATGGCAAGAGCTATGAATACACAGGGATAATGTATTGTACATCCAGTCATGATATGATCATGTAACCACTGAAAGCAAAATTTCCATTTATCTACAAGAAAATTGAATCCCTGAGAAAATGTGATGATTTCTATATTTTTACCATAGATAATACTTTGTGTGTAAACCATTCTGCCTCATGCGTGAACATAAATGCATACATACATACATACATACAAAATCCTTGTTAGCAAAACTGTTTTGAACTTGAAGGAATATGTGCTAGATTAGTGAACTATTCATACTATACCCTTTCACTGGTATGAGTTAATTGCAAATTACCATTTCCCTTTTTCGTCTATAGTTTCTTTTGGAAAATGCTGTCAAAATAGTCATAAGGTTGCTAAAGGCATAGCTGTGCAGTGGTCTGAATGTGCATTTAATAAGCCTATCTGACCTTCACAGAGATGATTTCAATTCATCATGTTCTGGTCCCTCCTTTGTACTAGCCCAGCTGCACCACTGATGAAGTGACTACAGGGCTAGGATTGACTTTGCATGTAATCTTCACAGTAAGATTCACTTAAACATGGGAGGAAAGCACCTATTTCCCCCACAGGTACTTGTTCCATTCAAATCGCCTTTCAGCCATTTCACTTTTATGTTAATCTATAAACAGCTCAGTAAGAAGCAATGAAAATATCCCCAGTAGAAAAAATGAGAAGTACACTGTGGATGCTTGGAAGGTATAGATTATTAGGGCACAAAAACATGCCCTGACCAGGGCCGTTAGGAGTGCCAAACTGCACCCGCCCCCTTGCCAAAAGCCCTCCTACCCGCTCGGGGGGTTGGACTCCCCCCTAGCCATTTCCGCCCACTGAAAAGCCCCTCCTTTGCCTCATGTCTCTTGTTGGAACCAGAGCAGACCCGTGTGGAGGGCTGCTGAGCACTGCCTAAAGTGCCCTGGAGGATTTCTTGGGGTCGCTGCACCTTGCCAAAAGCCCAGGCGGTGGTCGGAAGGCCAGGCATTGCTGCCCAGGGCAGGGATCCACAGGTCAGCCCCAGGCCCCCGGCCTGTAAGCCAAGGACACGCGTGGCTCCGCTCACCCCATCCCCTCTCGGGCACTCAATGCCAGGGCTCCTGAGCTAGGCTTTCCTGTTTTAGTCCTGAAAGGGCCGGCCTGGCTTAGCGGTTGCCGCGTCTGGCTAGGAGCTGGGAGAGCTGGGTTCGAATCTGGAGCATTCCAGGACTGGGTACCAGAGACTGGCTGAACTTGGAGCTCTAGAACAAAAGCCCACCAGGACTCTGGAAGTGACCAGTGAGAAACTAATGTTATGTAAATAGCCTATCGTTGGGAGTTGGGTGTGTTTGGGTGTGGTTTTTGCATGCTATTGAAACTCTTCTTCAGCTGGTGAATGGGTATCCTTTCACACCAAGGAACCATCCCTTGGCAGGGAGGGAGGGGGGCTCTTGGTAGTTGGTGATTCGATCCTTAGGCAGGCAGACAGCTGGGTGGCGAACCCACGTACTGACCATATGGTGACTTGCCTGCCTGGTGTGAAGGTAGCGGAATTACGTGTGTTCTAGATAGGCTGGAAGACAGTGCTGGAGAGGAGCCAGTGGTCATGGTACATGTTGGCACAAACAATGTGGGGAAATGTAGTCGTGAGGTCCTGGAGGAAAAATTTAGGCTACTAGGCAGGAAACTCAAGGCCAGGACCTACAAGGTAGCCTTCTCAGAAGTGCCAACTGTTCCACGTGCAGGGCTGGAGATACAGGCACAGATTAGGAGTCTCAGTGCATGGATGAGACGATGGTGTAGGGGGGAAGGGTTCAAGTTTGTTAGGCACTGGGATGCTTTTTGGAACAAGAGGGAGCTGAACAAAAGAGATGGTCTCCATTTGTCCCGAGAAGCAACCAGGCTGCTGGCACTTAAAATCAAAAAGGCGACAGAGCAGTTTTTAAACTGAATATTGGGAGAAAGCCAGCAGGAGATGAAAAGTCTCTGGTTCGGGATGTCTCATCTCAAAGATATGAGCCCTGAGCCTGCTTTTGTGGGGAGGGTGGGGTATAAATTAAATAAATAAAAAGATGAAGGGGTACCAGTTACTTTTCTACAAGGAAATGGATTAGAATTGTCCACTGAGACTGTGGCTAATGATATGGGCTGCCTGGCAAGGTATCAAGGCAGCAAGAGGAAGGTTGTGGTCTTAACATGCATGGGAAACTTTAGATGTTTATATACAAATGCTAGAAGTGTCTGAGGTAAAATCAGGGAGTTGGAATGCTTGGTGTGTGGGGGGTAATAGACACTGCAGGAATTTCAGAAACTTAGTGGGATGAGACAAATCAGTAGGATACAGTGATTCCTGGTTATAAAGTATATCAGAAGGATGGGGGGAAGGGTTGGAGGTGGGATGGCTCTGTATGTCAGAGAGGGTATACAGTCCAGTAAGATTGAGAGGGTAAGAGAATTGGATTTGCTTCTGGAAATGCTATGGGTTGAAAGGAAGCTTAACATTGGGAGTTTGTTATTGCCCACCAGATCAAAAGATAGAGGAGGATTATAAAATGATGAATGAATTAAAGATAGCGGCTAGACAAAATAACTGCGTTGTAATAGGTGATTTTAACTACCCACACATTGATTGGGTCAATTTGTGTTCAAGTGGGGGAAAAGGGGGGAAGTTTCTAGACACTCTCAATGACTGTGCTATGGAACAGATGGTCACAGAACCTACCAGGGAAAAGGTGATCCTGGATTTGGTGCTAAGTAACATCCAAGACCTGGTGAGAGATGTAAAAGTGATTGCACCACTTGGGACCAGTGACCATAATGTTATTGAGTTTAACATTTGTATAAATAGAGAGTGGCTAAAAAACCCTGACACAACCACTTTTAATTTTAAAAGGGGTAAATTCTCTGATATGAGGGGACATGTGAGGAAGAAACTGAAAGGAAAAGTAGAAAGGGTCAAAACCATTGGGGAAGTTTGGAGACTATTTAAAACTACAATCCTAGAACCTCAGAAAAAATATATACCGCAGGTTAGGAAAGGCACAAATAGGTATAGAAAAAAGCCTGCATGGTTAACAAACAAAGTAATGGACGCTGTAAAAGGTAAGAAGGATTCCTTTAACCGGTGGAAAGCTAGTCTCAGTGAGGTTGATAAAAGGGAACACAGGCTGTGATCAGGCAGGCAAAAAGGGAATATGAGGACCATATAGCAAAAAACATAAAGACCAACAATAAAATTTTCTTCAAATACATTAGAAGCAGGAAACCAGCCAGGGAGGCAGTGGGGCCACTGGAATACCAAGGGGGGAAAGGAGTACTGAAGGATGATAGGGAAATGGCTGAGAAGCGGGATGCATTTTTTGCCTCTGTCTCCACTGTGGAAGATGAGAAGTGCTTGCCCACTCCAGAACTGCTGACTTCAGGAGGGGTGTTGAAAGACCTAAGTCAAATTGAGGTGATGAGAGAGGAGGTCCTATGACTAATAGACAACTGAAAAACTAATAAATTACCAGGCCCGGATGGAATACATCCGAGAGTTCTGAAAGAACTAAAATGTGAACTTGTGGATCTCCTGACAAAAGTATATAATCTTTCATTAAAATCTGCCTCCATTACTGAGGACTGGAAGGTAGCTAATGTCACTCCCATCTTTAAAAATGGTTCCAGAGGAGATACGGAAAATTACAGGCTAGTCAGTCTGATGTCGATACTGGGTAAGTTGGTGGAAACTGTTATTAAGGAAAGAATGAGTAGGCACATTGATGAACAAAAACTATTGAGGAAGACTCAGCATCTTGTCTCGGTAACCTGTTCTTATGTATTATTGGTTCTTTCTCACCACCAACCCTTGTCCTGAGCAAAGCTTAGCATTTACTATGGCCAAGCAGTCTCAGAACATCTAGGAAAGAGAGGGAGACTTTGTGTCCAGTGGTGGTTGGTTTGAACTTTGCTTTCAGTTTTTAACTTAGAATAAAAATTGTGAAGACATAGTTCTACAGAATTATCATATATTCTATCAGCAAAATTGGCCAAATCTCAGGATACTTAAATCTGAGGATACTGGAGTTGAATGGACATGACAGATCTTTCTACAAACCTGAAAAATGCCCCAGAAGTGCAGAAAAATCTGATATCTAAAAAACAAACAAACCCAAAATGATAAAAGGAGTGCCTATAGCTTTAAGAATTGGAAATGCTCAGTGGCTGTTGCTAGGCAATTACAAATTTCTAGGCTCAGTTTCTCTCAGTAAAAGGCAGGGGGAGGGGCATGTCAGGGCTCTTCTAGACTTTGAAGGAGGACTCACTGGTGCCAGACCTGGCAGCAATCACTAGGTGTCTTCATAGTACCTGAGTTCTATGACTCACCTAGGCCTGACTGCTTGCTATTGTCTAGCAGCAGCAGCCCTATGAAAGTACATGTGATGTAACAGAGCTTCAACATAGGGTCTGAGAGACTCAGGTTCAAATCACCAGTCTACTACCAGGGAAGTTCACTAAGTGATATAGGGCCACTCACATACTTTCAGCCTAACCTACCTCACAGGGTTGTTGTGAGGATAAAAAGGAGGAATGGAGGAGGATGTAAGGTTCCCACTATGGAGACCACTATGGAGAAAGTCAAGGTATAAATGAAGTAAATAATAAATACAGATGAAAATGGGAGACCTATAAAAGTAGGTTGGAGAATGGCTGAGAAGGAGAGAATGACGCAGGGAAAGGTAGGGATGTAGGGGTTCCAAGGAAGAGGGGCAAGGGGTCTACAGGTGACAGTGATATGCTCCCCCACAACTCTTTGAGATTTCCTTACCATGTAAGTGGGCCTTGCCCAGCAGCCAGCATAGGAATTCCAAGTCCCCCGGGGGGCGGGGAAAACCCCGCCCCAGAGGCCCGTTTCCTGCCGCCGCTGGATCAGGCCCCGGGGGGAACTCCACCCCGACGTGCGAATTACCTGGAAGTGACGCGGGCACGCTGGGGGCGGGGCCACGGCCATACAAGGGAAAACTCTATGGTTTTCCCTTGTATGGCC
>NW_015172143.1:4821-11326 GCF_001447785.1 Gekko japonicus | reverse complement strand
ATTACTTTGCACTGTTCCATTCAGGAAGGCTCCTTATCTCTCCTTGCTGTTCTCTGGAAATCTGCGTTCAGTTGAGTAAATCTTTCCTTTTCGCCTTTGCCTTTCGCTTTCCTTCTTTCCTCTGCTATTTGTAAAGCCTCATCAGAAAGCCACTTTGCTTTCTTGCATTTCTTTTTCTTTGGGATGGTGGTGATTGCTGCTTCCTGTACAATGTCACGAACCTCTGTCCACAGTTCTTTCCCTCCTTTTCTTTTTCGCTTGTATAGATGGAGGATTAACCTCTTCGCCTTTTTCGCTGGGAGGGGGGGGGAAACAATTTTCAGTTCTTTTTCTCTGCATTTTGACAACTCACAGTTAAGCCGATCTTTTCTTTTTCTTTTCCACTTTTGCGGATGGTCGCTTTATCACTCGGTGACGTCTGGTGGCTCCGCTAAACCCCGTTCGGGGTCGCTCACGCAGCAAGGTCCATTGGGGCAGGGCATGGCGGGAGCCTCGCTCTCCGACCTCTCGGCCGAAAGAGCGACTCCCCCCTAGTGCGCCCTAAAGCGCCCCGGATCCGAGCTCCTCTCTTCTGAGGGGCTCGTTCGGGTCTCCGCTCGCGCGGATTCCCTCCTCCACCGCGGGCGGGCGAGGCGCCCTCGGGAGCGACCCGAGGAAGCGTCCGCCATGCACGGGAGCCAAACCAGAAGCCTGTTCTCTTGACAAAACTCTGTTAACCTTTGCCCTGCTTCATTTTGCTTTCCAAGGCCAAACTTGTCTGTTATTCCGGTTACCTTTTGACTTCCTACTTTAGCATTCCAGTCCCCTATGATGATGAGGACATCATTTTTTGGTGTTAGTTCTAGAAGGTGTTGTAGGTCTTCATAGAACCGGTCCACTTCAGCCTTTTCTGCATCAGTGGTTGGGGCATAAACTTGGATTACTGTGATGTGGAATGGTTTGCCTTGGAATCGGACAGAAATCATTCTGTCATTTTTGAGATTGTATCCCAGTACTGACGTTTGCACTCTCTTGTTGACTATAAAGGCCACACCATTTTTTCTACGAGATTCCTGGCCACAGTAGTAGATATAATGGTCTTCTGAGTTAAATTCACCCATTCCTGTCCACTTTAGTTCACTGATTCCTAAGATATCGATGTTCAGTCTTGCCATCTCATTTTTGACCACGCATAATAATCATAACTTATGAATTTAGTTGGGATACCTGTACCCATTTAAATTACAGCTTTCCCTAGCTCTTTGGGATAAAGCTAGTTGCTCCATTCCTATTTATCTTCTTCAAATTCAGTAAAATTGTTGGGATTGTGTTTAACCTGAGGACAGCACAATTTTTTGAATTATGGCTCTATTAGCATCTTTACTAAAATCCATTTTGTGTTTTTTATATAAGGAAACTTTCAAAATAGATGAGAAAACTATGGAGGGAGGTGCATGAAAAACTAAGAAAGAAGTGACAGTTTCTAAACAGACAAATCAAAATCTAATGGAAGAGTCAAAAATGAAGGATATGTATTCACTACCTCACTGAATATGGAAATGCAAAAATCTGAAATAGATTACACAACATCACAATGCACCAAATACACACGTACAAATGACAACCTACTTGTTTAATGTGATAATGATAATTCAGAAAGAGATGGTAATGAACCAAAAGCCTAGTCAGCAGCCGCTCTGGATTTGCTTCAAATGAAATGTTGGAAAGAAGATTTCTTGAAACAACCAGATCTCAATGCTTACCCAAAGGTTGTTTTTGGTTTTTTAAAAATCATGCATAGCAGCTACATAATGGCGACAGTTTATCACACAGTTCATCACACAGTTCAGACAGGATGATGAAGAGATTTTATTATTATATTTTCACCAGTATGCTGCTCTATTCTGTAGCATATGTCTGGCACGTGACAAAGACCAGAACATTCTGTCTATGTGCTGTCATATGTCTGCGCATTTGGGATGTGGTTCTGAATGTCTGCTGTGTGTATGTACTAGAGTTGGTGTGTGCTCTTTGCATTTTGTGTGTGTACAAGAGCAAGAGAGACTGCCTATGTCTGTTGAGCTGTCTGAGGCTTGTCTCATCTCAGGGATTTGTTTGTTTGTTATGAGCTTGGTCTCCTCCTGAGTTTTGGAGTTGTGATCTGGATTGCACGAGACAGAGTATTTTCTGTAGACTGCACCCAATGACTTTCTGAGCTTTATTGCCAGCTGAGGCTGGTATTACACAATGCCATCCTAAACAGAATTATTCATTTCAAAGTCCACTGAAGTCAATGGACATAGAAGGTTGTAACTCTACATAGGATGGCTCTGAAAATATTGCCCAGATCTCCAAAATCTACCTATTTGTCCCTTTTGGGAAGTTGTCACTGTCTATATATACAGACCCTGACATTTGTAGGGATGGTTGCAGGCCCACTATCCTAGTCTTGAAAAATTCAGGCCCATCTAATGTAAGGTCAAATATACCGTATTATGGGGCAGAAAATATTCTCAGGACATAACAGCTATAACATGCATGTGCTTTAGAATGTATCACAAAGACATATTTATTTGCAAGCGCTGACCCAGAAACATAATTTTATTTCTCTCCTTTAGTCCCTTTGGAAAATAATTACATTTGAATCAAGGCTAACAGCTGGAAACTGTTGGCTTCAAACATATTCCTTTGCTTCTTGTTTTCTCTTGTGCTCCCCCCCCCACATGCCCAAAGAGATTCATTATTGACCTAGAAATAATGGTTCATCAGAACTGACACAGACTGTGAAGCCTCTGAAATCTAAGAAAGCTATACAGTGGCCCCGGTCACATGGCAACTTACGAGGTACTAGTTTCCGGAAACCGCGGGCCAAGGGCAGGCATCTGATCACGTTTCTGGTGGACTTACGTGGCATCCAGCGCCCGTCTCCGCAGGTTGCGCAACAGCACCCAACAGCACATGCGCACAAAGAGCGATTGCTAGTGCGATTGCGTGGCGCGGCTTCTGTGCCGTGCTGCAGGATACCCGTCTGGTCGGCATCTCCCCCCTAACCACGGGACCTCAACCGGGACATGTGCTCGGGCGGCCGCGCGTTAGTTTCCTCTGGGCCAATTAGCCACACCTCCCCCCTGCGATATCCGGCCCGTGTGACCGGGGCCAGTATTGTTCAAGTATGTCTTAGGTGGATTCTTGCACATCATAATAAAAACAGAGCTGGCCAAGCCAGGTCTGAACAGTTTGATTAGCAAGTATGCAGTTGACATTTACACATTCCAGTTCCTTGAGATCAGAGGTGCTATGAAGGCCAAATCACACTCTTAAAAGATGAGTTGAAAGACCTTATAAAAGTCTTCCTGGGACAAGTGTTCAACGGAAGCATCCTTTTTGCAGGGTGAAGGGCTTATTGCTTACATGACTTGAAATCTAGCATGCCTCTCGGCCAAGCTGGAATCACTCCCAAACAAGCACTGCAGATTTAATCATACTCCTGAAAGTGTTTGGTTTTGGGTTTTGCCTGAACAAATTGCTAGAGAAATGAATGCAGCCAAATTAAAAAGAGAAATGGGGGTGGGGAGAGAACAAGTGTGAGGGTAAACTGGGAAATGGATTGATTTCGAAACTGTGAAAATTGATTTAAGTCTACTAGGGATTCAAAGGCTTTGCAGGCATATATAAAAAAAGAATGATGAAAAGGCATGACAAGCATAACAAATGAGGATAGATTGACAGTGTCTAGAGCACAATATAAGTGGAACAAATCTGCCTGGACGTGGGTATGGGATAAACAATTTATGAACTCTAGAGTGAACGGTTTTGCCTGAATGTTCAGGTTCTAGAGAGGAATGATTCTGCCTTGCCTGGAATGACAATGAAAAAGAAGTATCTAGATTGGAATGGTGGTGGGATCACACAGTCCAGATTGGAATATTTGCTGGAAGGTTATTTCTACAACAGAGTTACTAAGGCTGCAATTCTAAGCACACTTACTAGGGAGTAAATCACACTGAACTGTGACTTACACTGTATGCACCATACAGTCATTGTGTGTAGACTACACGGACTGCCAGGGCAGATTGGACACTGAAGTTACCAGGAATTTTCTACTGGGCTGCTGCCCTGGAGAGCGGGGGGGCACTTGGACCACTTCACCAGTTCCCCTGGAGAGTCACTTAGTTCCCCCCACCAATACATCTGTAGCACATCTAGGGAACACATTTACAACACAACCTCAAGCAAGTCTACTCAGAAATAAATCCCATTATTTCAATGGAACTTACTCCAATGTAAGCACACATAGGACTGCAGCCAAAGTGCTCCTGAAAAGCACTTGGAATGCCAGATCTTCCTCAGCAGCTTCCTGGGCATGCATTTTCCATCTTCCATAGTTCAGCCATACTGCCAGTATTAGCGTGCATGCTATAGCAATAGTAAGGAGGGGCTGCCAGGTGTGAAAAGTCACAGGGCACAAAACCAGAATTAAATCTCTTTTTTTAAAGCAGTTGTTTCAGCCCAGGTTTGCAAGCAGCTGCAAGCAACTCAAAGGCCAGGGTGACAGGAAAGCTTTTGGCATACATTCAAAGTCCTGCCCACCTTCCCCACACAGTCCCAGAGGTTTGTAAACAATGATGGCAAGTGCAAGGGCTCAAACTGGAGATGCACCTAAATGTGGGGAGGGGGCAAAAGTCCATTTGCATGGGAAAGGCATGCAATGGTAGTAGGTGGATGCAGGGCATGCACGCTTGCCTAGGGAAGCTTCGCTTTGGAATTGGGTTGCACTAAGCATGGCTAACTTGAAGGCAGGCCAGGCAAAGGGCTGGAACTTGGAGGAAGAGTCATCTAGCCAGCCAACTAAGGAAGGGTGCTTGTTTGCCTGCCACTCACTCTGCAGCATCTGGCAGCATTCCCTGACAGGAAAAGCTTCACCTGGCCACTGCCAATCCTGTTCCTTCCGCCTTCCCCCTCCCCCAGCCAGGAGAAGCAGAGAACAGGTGCCATCTGAGGTGAGTGATGTAGCTGGCCCTGACAAGAGAATGTGGTGCCATCTCTGAGCACTCACACATACACACAAACACAGGTACAAAGCTTGTGCTCTTAACCAGTGCAGTGGTCAGGCAGAGAGTACTTGTAGTGCATGAGGGACAAGGAGGGGAAGTGTTACAGTTCTAATGGGGAGGGACCTCAGATCTTGAGTTTGCCTTCAGCACTGGAGTCCTGAGTGCGTGCGGTGGAATACTTATAGACAAAATGCTTTTGTATGCAGAGTGCTTTCCATTAACATTGAGCAACTACAGCTGGCACAGTAGTGTAGAAAGCATGCCGCCATGGCAGGAGAAGAAAGGCTATATATTTCTAATGGGGAGGTAATGTGTTCCCAGGACTTAATTTGTGCCTTGGGTTTGTCTTAAGCATCAGAGTGCTTAATCCACACTGGAAAAAGTAAATGCTGGATATACACAGATGGGCTTGATAGTTTTTTGGTGTTTTTTTTAATAGACCCCTTCCCAATCCACCATCAAATCACAGATCAACTACATCCAAAATATTCTGGATCAAATGCTCCATAATACCACTGTGGCATGGAGCCTTATGAGTTTTACACCCAGTCCTCCAAACTTCACTGTCAATTTACACATCTGTCCACAGACTGCACTTTAAAAACCACAGGTGCAGTGCATCACGGCACCGCATGCAGACATAGCTTGAGGTGTGATTTGATGGTGAATTTGGGGGGACTGCACTTAAAAATCATGAAGATCTATGCTTTCTAATGCATTTTTTGCACAGTGTCATGAAGTGGTGGATCCATAATTTTTATAGTGCAACCTGTGGAACAAAATATGTTGATGATTTGGGTTTATTTCAGTGTGAAATTCATGATTTTAAGACAATCAGTTTAAAATCATCTGGGTAGCCCAGGCTAGCCTGATCTAGTCAGATCTTGGAAGCTAAGCAGGGTCAGCCCTGGTTAGTACTTGAACGGGAGATCACCAAGGAAGTCACTATGCAGAGGCGGGCAATGGCAATCCACCTCTAAATGTCTCTTGCCTTGAAAACCCTGGATGGCAACTGGATGGCAAAATAGAAGAAGAAGATGCAAATATTAGCCTCTCCCACAGAAATAAAAGTGAATGTGCTTCTGACTTTTTAGTGCAATAAAATACACAGATGTTCTTCTAGTCTGCAAACAAGCTTGGATACTTTTGACACCTGTTTGATCTGTAAAAATGACTTATTCTCAGTGACACAGGCTATAAAAGAATGAGCATAGCAATATAAATGACTAGCTGCAAAGCCCATTGAGGATGAAGTCAACGGGCCCTAGAAAGGTAGGGTGGGTGGGTGGGCCACAGACAGACACACAGAGAGACAGACAGATAGAGGGTTTGGGGGAGAGAGAGAGAGGAAGGTAGAAGGGGGGGCGAAGAAGTCAACGGGCCCTTGAAAGGTATGGTGGGTGGGTGGGACACAGACAGACAGAAAGACAGATAGACAGAGGGGATGGGAGAGAGAGAGACAGGACGGTAGG
>NW_015172143.1:3624-3753 GCF_001447785.1 Gekko japonicus | reverse complement strand
CCCCTCTGGCTAACTTTCCCACCTTGGGAAGTGGTTATCTCAATGTTTGGGCGCCCCCTGGAGGGTTGGCAACCCACCAGTTTTAGGCCCTTTAAGTCCCCTGGCCTCCCTTTGCCCCTGGTAACGTGT
>NW_015172143.1:0-3078 GCF_001447785.1 Gekko japonicus | reverse complement strand
CACACATAAGGAACTACCAGGCTGGTATCCGTTTTAAGGCCTGGCAGCCATTTTGTCACAGGGGGTGAGAGGGAAAACGGGCCCTGCGGCCGGAGGCCTCTGCTGGAGTGTGGGGGTGGTGGGAGGGGAACGGACCTTCAGAAGTAGCGGCCGTTTGCGTCGGTAGTCCTCGTCGTCTGAGAGGAACAATCAAAATGGCGCCGGCTGACTCTCCGATACATCTCGCAGTGGTGGTGTGGGCGGGACCGGGCTTCGCCTTCTTATTGGTCGGCAGTTATGATAAGTGGAAGTCCCACCGGCCTAACACTAAAGGGGCCAAATTTAGAATGTTCATATAGAATGTTCTTACTCAATTATATATAAGGAGAGATGTGTGGGTGGCATTGCCAGTGTTCCAAAAAATTTAGCCAACTTGTGCTGGTGTTCTTAGTGTGCAGAGCTAAATTTGTTGAGTATCCTCTTAAGTACAATGGCTGAAACAAGTACTCTTCCTTCTTGCTGTTTCTCTAGCTGTACTGGCTGTCCCTCAGAACTGTTACTGCCATCACTCTCCCATTGTCATATATCCCTGCTAGTAGGGAAGGGGGCAAACTGATTGACAAACTAAAGTTCATCATGAATTTTGGCCTGTTTGGGGTTCATGAACCAAAGTTGGTGAACTTTGGATGAACTACCATGAATTTGGTGTAATTCGTGGTGGCTCGTGATTGTTCATGAAAAGCAGAAAGCCAGGGTATACCCCTGCTTTCTGCTCTTCACAAGAAACAGTTGAGTGGCTGGGAGCTCTCTGCTGCTCAGCTGTTTGGCTTAAATGGCTCAGAGCCATTTAAACCCTGCTTTCAGCTCTCCACAGATTTTTCGGGATTTTGGTTTTTAATTTATATATTTTAATTTTATAGATTGTACAAAAAGGTTTCAGCTCTCCACAGATTTTTCGGGATTTTGGTTTTTAATTTATATATTTTAATTTTATAGATTGTACAAAAAGGTGTGTGGGGGGGAAAGAAAATAAATGTAAGGCACTTTTTAACAAATATTAAAGACAATATAAACGTGAATTAATTATTAAGTATAGGTAAATCATTATAACATTATAACATTACCAATAACACTATTTCCCCCAAAAAATATTATGTGCATTCTCAGTCTGAAAAGAACTACAAAGAAAATTGTGTAAACAAACTTTCTCAACATTTTATATAAATTTAAAATAACCAGAAAAGCATTTAAAATGTTTTATAAAAAGGAAATAACAAATATATAAAATTTCATGTAACTGTTGAAAATCATATGACTATGAAGAATTGGTAACCACTAATTAGCTCAATAGTCAAGACATATTACTGTATCATTCTTACAGCTCTATAAAACATATAAAAACTCTTCATTTAGTCTCAAATTCACTACTTGGTCTGTTATTTTTATAATTCGTCAATTTCACCATAACAGTAATACTCCTCCATCTTATGTTTCCAGTTTTCAAGACTTGGGCAAAACTCTGTTTTCCATTTATCTGCACACACTACTCATGCCGCTGTTAACATATATCAAAATAGTTAATGTGTTGCTCTTTCAATATTCATGGGTAGAATTCACAATAGCTTAGTCTCTGGTTGCATGGCAAATTTTATATTCAATTTTTTTTTAATTTCAGCATGTAGTTCTTTCCAGTATTTATGAGGCCTTTTACAAGACCATCACATATGATAGTAGGTACCATCAATCAGAATACAAGAACTTGTGGGCACTCAATGAAATTGCTGAGCAGTTGGGTTAGAACAGATAAAAGGAAGCACTTCTTCACCCAAAGAGTGATTAACACATGGAATTCACTGCCACAGTAGGTGGCAGCGGCTACAAGCATGGACAGCTTCAAGAGGGAATTAGATAAACATATGAAGCAGAGGTCCATCAGTGGTTATTAGCCACAAGGTATACATAGGAACTCTCATTCTGGGGCAAGTGATGCACTGTATTCTTGATGCTTGGGGGGGCAACAGTGGGAGGGCTTCTAGTGTCCTGACCTCATTGCTGGACCTCCTGATGGCACCTGATATTTTTGGCCACTGTGTGGGCCATTGGCCCGATCCAGCATTGGCTTCTCTTATGTTCTCTTATGTTCTTTACACTTCCAGCATTTTCCAAAATAATTTTGTCAATTTTCTCTATATCTTTCAGAGTGATATACCAGCAAAAGAACATCTTAAGCCAATTTTCTCTAAGTGCCTGACTCGCTGTAAAATTTAGATTCTTCATCCACAAATTTTTCCATTGCTGAAATGAGATCTATCTGTCAAAGTTCTGCATCCATTTCACCATACATGTCTTGACTTGTTCTGTTTCTGTGTCATATTGAAGTAACAATTTATAAACGTGTCCTAAAAGATGATATTTTTAATTCAATACTATTTTTTCAAAGTTTTTCAAGTCTCTCAATCTATCTTTTCCTGCACACTTTAATTCTCAATGTCAGTTGGAGTTATGTTAACCATTGTATCTTTCCCCCTTCTTCACTAATAGTCTTCCAGGAATTAATTTTCTCTTGCATGTTAATCATATCTTGATATGTTATGAAATCATTATTTTTTCTCTATCATAATAAGCATCTATTTGTGACATTATAGGTGACGTGGGTAGAATGATTCTTGTATTTAACAACCACCAAGTTTTCAGTAAGCTGTCTCTAATAACATGACTTCTTTATGAAGTGCTCTTCCAGGTGTTTTTTTTTAATTCAGAGATGGCTATGCAAGCCTTCTGTCAGGTTGGCAGCTTCCAATTTCATCAGTCTTTCATATGGATTTTTAATCCAATCAGAAAGCCATACCAAACCAGCTGATTGGTAATATAGCTTGATATTAGATACCACTAGGCCTCCTCTTTTCTTCTCATCCTTTGAATCTGACTCTTGGCAGGGCCGGCCCCAGCTTATTTTGCCCCCTAGGCGAGGATCCCTTCTGGCCCCCCCCCCCCCCGCACCCACCACTTTTCAAAAATAAAGGCATTTTAGGAAGAATGAAAAACACAAATTTTGAAATTGCAATTTTTCTTTTTTAAATTGTGAGAAAAAGACAGAAA
>NW_015172142.1:83229-101590 GCF_001447785.1 Gekko japonicus | reverse complement strand
ACTCTTGCAGCCATACATTACTACTAGGAGTCTTGTGCTAGCAACCTTAATCTGAAGACAGGGGACAGATAAAGGGGGCAGGTGGGAAGGAGAGAAGAAAGCAGGGAAAGGGGAGAGGCTATGGGGGCTTTCAGGGAAGGAGAAGAGGAAATAATGGGAGAGGGGGAAATTAGATGCCCCCGTGAGTCCTTGCGGGTCCCCAACTTGCACATACCTAATACCTGAGATCATTTAGCTGCAGATGCCAAAGTCTGAACTGGGGGACCATCTCCTTGTAAAGTGTGTACTCTATCCCTGAACCACGTTTCTTGTCCTAGTCTGGGATTTCCTGTACCATTGTCTATTATGGTCCTTTCCACATTTCCTTGCCACTCCGGATTTTCTCAGTGTTTGAGTTGAGGCGATTTAAGTCCACGGCCAAACAGCATCCAAATAACCCGGGGTAGCGGCAGGCTGAAACCGGGCTGACCACTGAAGGGAGGGAATGTAATGCAGAAGGGGGGGGGGACACCAGACTAAAAAGAAGGTTGGACTCGATTTAATGCGGAATGGAAACAAAGAAATCAAACCTGGATTAAAGCGAAGGCTGAATTCAATTTTAGGCGGCCCAATCTGCATCTAGCAATTGCTCGCCTGTTTTACCAAACCCACCCTGGAACAGAAAAAGACGTGGCTCGAAACCACAGTCAGATACCCGAGCCAACGCTGCACTGACTGCAGAGTCACCCCTGAATGGCTAGAAATGTAAAATTTCCGGAAATTTTGAAGCTCGGCAAAAAAACATTTTTTTTCGGGGGAAAACGGAAATTTTTGGAAAAATTGAAAAAAAATGCTACATTAGCACTTTTTTTGTCTTTTCTAGATTGAAAGTCATTCTGTTACTTTAGGAACATAAAATATGACTATGGACATTTTTACTTGGCATGAAATTATCACAACTAGCATATTAAAAATATAGAGTATCCAAACAATTATTACAAACAGAATACCCACCCACATGCAAAAACAAAACTGAAACCTTTTTATTTTCTTCTGACAATAGCACCTCCTAAAGGAAGAAATGCATCTTGTTCTTGCATTGGAGAGTTCAGTTTGTAACCTAGGACTGGCTTGTCCTCAGTGCACAGAAATTAGATCAATCTGATACCATATATATATATTTTAGAAATGATTTGGAAAATATTTGAACACCTTGTCTTAAAATATTTTATTCATCATGTTAAAATAAAACGTTCCATAATCAATTTTTTTTCTTTTCTTTTTTCAATTTTTCCAACTTTTCGGGGAAAAAACCAAAAAAGCTTCAGGGAAAAAAACGGGAAAAAAACGTTTTTTTTCCGAATTTTTCTGGGCCTTCACATCTCTAACCACCACAAAAATCATACATCCAAGGATTTGTGGCACCACAACCGTGCTAAAACATAGTTCCAAAGCACAGATCCTCATGGAAGCAGAATTGCTTGGAGGACACTGCGGTGGACATGGATCAAAAGGAGAGTGCAGAAAGGGCCGATACCTTATGCCACTTATTCCCTTGTCCGATGGGGCCCTAGCTGGATCACATCTGCACATTTAGATATTGTATCCATAAAGTTGGATCCAACTGGGTGTTCCCATTGGTGAAAAAGGTAGGAGTACCCAAAAGGCTATGTGGGGGACCGGGGGATCTCCGTGCCATGCAGGAATGGGGATGTGACATGACCAGGGGTCATTTCGTAGAAAAAGAGGTGCAGGAGCTCATTAGCATAACTCATTAGCATAACTTATTTGCATATGCCACACCCCCTGACATTGCCAGAAGTGTGTCAGAAGGCAACACCCACCACTCAGGCTCCACGGGACTGTTTTGGATTGCTAGCTATTGGGGGGGGGACACGTGCAGATCTGCCCTCACAGAGGAGGGAGAGCTTGTACCTGAATAAAACTTGGTCTTAAAGGTGCCACTGGACTGTTTTGGACTGGGGGGACGGAGAGGGCTCTGCAACTTACCTGGCTGCTTCTTGCTCTGACTGAGGGCTGCTGGGAGCAGGGGGTGGGGCTTGTTGCATGTGCCT
This sequence comes from Gekko japonicus, assembly GCF_001447785.1. NCBI lineage: Eukaryota > Metazoa > Chordata > Lepidosauria > Squamata > Gekkonidae > Gekko > Gekko japonicus. The sequence continues at coordinate 99,536 of NW_015172142.1, read as the reverse complement.
GCCCCCTGGGCTCTTTACTGCCGGAGCTCCGTTCCTGTGCGCTCCTGCAGGAAATGACCCCTGGACATGACGAAGGGAACTGGGTTAAACAGGATTAAAAAGTCGGCAGGATTTCACCCGTATGGAGCACGGGGACACAGGATGGGGCTGTAGCCTGTGACAAATGCCATCGAGAGAAGCACTGTATCACACTTGAAGTCAGCGTGAGATATATTTACTCCCAGGCTTTATTGACATTCCAAGCTATAGTTACCCATCCATATCGGGGGATGACTTTTCATGATGGCGGCAGGAAGATGCATGGCTGAATAGTAAACATTCTCGACATGCCCCGGAGGCTTTCCCCGACTACTGCCGCCAGCTTTTCAACTGTCCGTTTTTGACTCAGGGCGGCCGCTTGTTTATTGACCGCTTTCTTAGCACAGCCTTCCTCCAAGCAGCTGAGGGCAGCCTTATTTCACGAGGAGCAACCTGTAAAGACAAACGGATCTAAGCCCATAATTTTAAAATAGAGATGTGGTCCTCGCTGCTGATCACGGTGACTGATTCGTAGCATCTCCCAGCTCCTTTTCTGCCAAAGGATCAAACGTCAGGATTATGTTTCCCAGACAGCAGAAATGTATCTCTGTTGCAAAGGCAGGACTTCATTTGCAGAGTGATTTAAGGGGATCATGCCTTTCTTTCAGGAGGTATTGTTTTTCCGCTTCGTGTTCAGAGTTCGGTATGATTGCCATACCCAAAGCTCTACGTCTTTCCTCTCTCTTCTAACATGTGGCTTGCAGAATTCGCTTGTTTGAGGCATCTTTGTCTTGCAGATGTTTTAATACAATGCACCTCTTTTCTACTTTTTGGAAATGTGTAGGCTGGACTAAATGAACTAGGATATAATAGAGTTGCGGATTCCAGGTTGGGAAATTCCTGGAGATTTGAGAGTGGAGAAGAAGAAGAGAAGAAGAGATTGGATTTATACCCCGCCCTTCATTACCTCAGAGCAGCTTACAAACTTCTTTCCCTTCCCCTCCCCACAACAGACACTCTTGTGAGGGAGGTGGGGCTGAGAGAGCTCTGACAGAAACTGCTCTTTTTCAAGAACAGCCGTGCCAGAGCTATCAAAAACTAGACAGGCTTCGGTGTAATTACAATAAGAAAAAATAGGGCTCACCAAGGAAAATTACTCTTCTATATCTTTAACACGCTTCGTTGTGTTATACCAAATTTCCTTCTAACAAATTCCCTGCGTTAACTGGCATTCATTCATTATATATGAAGTGCATTTCATGAACATAAGCAAAGCCAGTAAATGGTAATATGAGTACAATACAAAACAATACAAAATCTTGATGTAGTTATTCTTGACGTTGTTTTGGCCGAGCTCCTGGAATGTTTACTCTTTGATACGTCCTGAAGGAGCTGTAAGGTGTGCAAAGCAAACTGAGGAGTCCTCCTAATACGAGTTCCCGAACAGCGTTTATCACTCCTTCTTTGAAAACATGTAGTTCCAAGGAAATTGAGCAAACTGCAGAGGACGGCGGAAGACAGGAGGGCCTGGCGAGATCTTGTCCATGGGGTCGCGAAGAGTCGGACTCGACTGTGCGACTGAACAACAACAACAAGTTCCAAGGAATGGAAGAGATAAAGAGAACATGCTTTCCTAGGATTAAACAGCAGTTTCGTATGTCATTTTCAACTCTATCTCTCAGTTGGTGTTTGTCACCAGTCTCTTGCCGTGGCACAACAGGAATGACAGTAATGTAGATCAACCCAACCTCTCCCTAATGTCTTCCCAAAGAACTATGGCTTGTCCAAGGTCATCCAGCAGGTGCAAGTGGAGGAGTGGGGAATCAAACCCGGTTCTCCCAGATTAGAGTCTGCACTCTTAACCACTACACCAAACTCAGGAGATATGGATGCCATCCTTCAGGTGGGACCTGGGGAGCCCCTGGGAATTACGGCTCGTCTCCAGACTAGAAATCCGTTCCCCTGGAGAAAATGGATGCTTTGGAGGGTGGGCTCTATGACACCCCTGAGGTCCCTGTCCTCCCCAGGCTCCACCCCCAAATCTCCTGGAGTTTCCCAACCCGGATCTGGTAACCTTACTCCTCCAATCTCTGCCGATGGCCAAGGGGAACTGGGCAACCCTGTGTGGAGGTCAGGGTTTGGGGAGGGGTGGGACCTCAGTGTGGTTTAGTAGTTAAGTGCGCAGACTCTAATCTGGCAGAACCGGGTTTGATTCCCAACTCTTCCACTTGCACCTGCTGATGTGACCTTGGGTCAGTCACAAGCTCTGGCACAGCTGTCCTTGAAAAAGAGCAGTTTCTGTCAAGAGTTCTCTCAGCCCCACCCACCTCACAGGGTGTCTGTTGTGGGGAGGGGAAGGGAAAGGAGTTTGTAAGCCGCTCTGAGACTCCAAGTGAAGGGCCGGGTATAAATCCAATATCTTCTTCTTAAACCAGATCTGTACGACGTGTGACAGCACAATAGCCCTGTCACCTGCTAGTTTTTTTTTTGGTAGAACCGGGGTGTATTCCCCACTCCTCCACTTGCACCTGGCTGGATCACCTTGGGCAAGCCGTAGCTCTGATAAGAGCTGATCTTGAAATAGAGGGGTTTCTGTCAAGAGCTCTCTCAGCCCCACCTACCTCACAGGGTGTCTGTTGTGGGGAGGGGAAGGGAAAGGAGTTTGTAAGCTGCTCTGAGACTCCCTTGGGTAGTGAAGGGCGGGGTATAAATCCAATCTCTTTTTTCTTCAATGGTGCATAATGTCATAAACCATTTTTATGAAGAAGAATATGTAACCTATCAGCCTTCCAAAAAGTAAGGATGCTTCCAAGCAGAGGTTTTGCTCCTCCACATACAACATCATTGTGCAGTCGTTCACTGTGAGGGTTTTCTCCAAGGCCATTGCACAATTTCTCAAAACCTGCTTTGACAACAGAGAATCAGCCTGTGTGGAAAGAGGGCTGTCAACCTCCAGATGTGGCCCGATGTCCTCCTGACATTAGAATTGGTCTCCAGAGCACAGAGATCAGTTCTGCACTTGGATCTCATCCCTGTTTTATCAGAGTTTATAAATGCAAATACCTTGCATTTATCCCTGGTTATAACAGCATCCGTTTATCCCGGGACAAGTGTGGGACGAAACTGGGATGACCTCAATGTATACACACACACACACACACACACACACGAGATAAATACAGGGGTGAACTTGAGTGTAGGGTAGTGTAGAATGTAAGTTCGGGGACAGAGCTGAACCGGGATTTAAGGTCTAGTGCGGAATCACCCAATGTCTGCTAACAAGCTGGCAGGTGGGGGGTGATGACTTCAGTAGTCAAGAAAGCTAACCCCTAGGCAGAAAAACCCTCTTAAAGGAGACCGGTTTCTTGACATAGAGGTAGAAGGGATCCTAGAGGTCACCTAATCCAACCCCCTTGCTCAGTGCGGAATTAGTCAACTACAGCACCCCACTCTGCTTAAAGGAGTGCACACCTTTTAAAAATGTTTTTAAATGATTGAAAAAAGCATTTACAGGAGAAATTATTGTGGGGGCTGAGCCTTCAAGAAAGGGGGCAGAGCCCCCCAAAGCCCCACTGTAGATCTTTTTAACTGTACATCTTTGGCGGCATGCCATGGGTTGGCCACGGGTGCGCTACGCTTCCCAGATGTTGTGGTGTGATCTCGCCCTGAAAAATCCACCCAGCATTCTCCGTGTGACCGGGGCCCAAGCTCGACATCAGGTAACAATTGAATTTTACAGTATGGAGATTCTACCCACACTCAAACCAAGAAATTAAGATGTTGGGTGTAATTTCATAAAGTCTCGAGGAAGATTGGAACCCTAACCCTGCAATTTTAGCTAACAAAAATAACCCAAATTGAGTTTGTTTGCTGTGCCACAGAGGAAGCAATATTCTTAGCTGACCAGGGCCATGTGATCTGCCTTAATTGCTCTTTGTGTGTGTGTGTGTGTTTGTAAAGTACACACAGAACAAAGTGTAAGATGAGATTCCTGCATTTCCCTCAAAGTTGCAGAAGACTATGCATCTTTAACTGTGCATCTTCGGGTGGCACCCCATGGGTTGGCCAAGGGTTGGCCTAGGTTGACCTCTGTGGTAGCTTTTGGGATTGTAAATCACTTGGATGTGATGCCTCCTTGATAATTCCTGCTCTGTGATGGGAGTTTATTTCCTCCCCCCCCCCAGGAAAGGGTTGATTGTGAAAATAATCCTGCCCTAGATATGGGGTTCTCCTGCCAACCTAGCAGTTCGAAAGCAAGAAATTGCAAGTAGATAAATAGGTACCACTTTGGTGGGAAGGTAACAGCGTTCCGTGCGCCTTGGTGTTTAGTCATGCCGGCCACATGACCACGGAAACGTCTTAGGACAGCGCTGGCTCTTCGGCTTTGAAACGGAGATGAGCACCGCAACCCTAGAGTCTGATTCGATTGGCTTTCGAGCAACGGAAACCTTTAGATATGGGTTTAGAGCATGAGACCCTGGTCTTCGACCCGTGTCTTTCAAATCAAAGCAGAGCCAGGATATCTGCCATTTGAAATATTGCCATCTTAGGCGTTTTAGTTGCATTTAAAAATTATGTTTTCAAGTTTTGAGAATGCATTTTGTCTTGGTTTTCTGTTGTGACCTGCCCTGAGCCTGTTTGCAGGGAGGGCAGGATAAAAGTCAAACAAACAAACAAATTAATTAATGGAGACAATGTAGGGGGGGGCAACCGCAGTGTTTCAGGTGAATTGTAGAGTATTGCCCGAACACGGTGCTGTCATGCCCGGGTTTGTGCCAGAGGTATGGTTGTCTTTATTCTATTATCCCCACCCTTTCAATTTGCTCCTGTGGCTCCACCAAGGAGAGAGTGATTAAAATGTGGGTTTTGCTGCCAGAGGATGTAGGGATGGCCACAGGAATAAACAGCCTTTAAAGGGGTATTAGATAGATTCATGGAGGAAAAGTCTATCAACGGCTACTAGCCATGGTTGCTGAGGGGAACCTCCACATTCAGAGGCATTAATCCCCTGAATCCCAGAGCCAGGAGGCAACATCAGGGGAAAGCCTCGGCCTCTATGCCCTTCAGTTGGCCCTCCAGAGGAACTGTTTGGCCACTGTGTGAGACAGGATGCTGGACTAGATGGACCACTGGTCTGATCCAGCAGGGCTCTTCTTAAGTTCTTATCAGGGGAAGGCCTCAGCCTCTCTGCTCTGTTGTTGGCCCTCCAGAGGAACTGGTTGGCCACTGTGTGAGACAGGATGCTGGACTAGATGGACCACTGGTCTGATCCAGCAGGGCTCTTCTTAAGTTCTTATCAGGGGAAGGCCTCAGCCTCTCTGCTCTGTTGTTGGCCCTCCAGAGGAACTGGTTGGCCACTGTGTGAGACAGGATGCTGGACTAGATGGACCACTGGTCTGATCCAGCAGGGCTCTTCTTAAGTTCTTATCAGGGGAAGGCCTCAGCCTCTCTGCTCTGTTGTTGGCCCTCCAGAGGAACTGGTTGGCCACTGTGTGAGACAGGATGCTGGACTAGATGGACCCCTGGTCTGATCCAGCAGGGCTCTTCTGATGTTCTTATCAGGGTGTCATGATCCGGTCTCTCCCCCAATCCAATCCAGGAATGGAAAGGGAAAGGATCATGGACTGAGACAATGAGATTTTACACAAAAACCCAGGAGAGGTAGTCTCTCTATGGATTTACAGACACATGCCACCAGGATCTCTAACATAATCCCCTCACCAGCCTGAGATGAGAGATCCCAGAACCTCAGTTGGTATGTGGGGTTACACTCTAACAACCTGTACACTCTGTACAGTTAACCTTATTGGTAGCACAATCTGGCAAAGCAGTGCAAGCCACAGGATTTAAGCTTGGAGCCAAGTGTACATCAATCAGACACAGTTATAGACAGAATAAAAGTTTATTTAACACAGAACTTGCAATTAGACTAGAAAAGACATTAAAACAAGAAATCCTATGGCTCTGTGGCCCTTACTACACATTAAAGACATTCATGGTTACCAGGGTAGTCCATAGTCAAAAGAGTCCATTTGGAAAAAAGTCCACTAGGTCTCATCTTTGTCCAAGGTTCCAGCCATGTGCTTGAGAAATCCTTTGTTCTCTCCCAAAGAGCACACAACGGAGATACAGCATTTCAGGGTACATTTAGGAGCAAGCAAGAAAAGTGAGCTCTGCTCCCCGGGTTAGCTAATTTGAACCCCAATCTCATTAGAATTAGCTTTGGCCATTAGCCAATCCAATGTGACAGTTACTTTCCAAATTTGGCGTTGCCATGGAAAATGGGTGGGGGTAAGCTGGGGAATAGCAGTCGTCCTCTGCAGTAAGACGATGCTACGTGCCCTTCTACATGCTTCACTGAGGCATCTGGATTTATGAGGGCAATTTGGACAAATGGTCAAGCCAGATACATTCCAAAGGGAAACCTGAAACTTCTAGGAATCACACAAGGGAAACATGAAACTTCTAAAGATCAACTTTTCTACACACAGGGGAAGGCCTCGGCCTCTTTGCCCTCTTGTTGGCCCTCCAGACGAACTGGTTGGCCACTGTGTGAGACAGGATGCTGGACAAGACGGACTAGTAGTCTGATCCAGCAGGGCTCTTCTGATGTTCTGAAGCAGCAAGGAGGCCCAGGGTAGGAGGTCTTCTGTAATAACAGGAGACCTAGCCACACTGCCTAGATATGAAGACCACCTATCTCCTTCTAACACAATCATTTCATGATGTCTAGTGAAACCATCTATTTCTCCCTATTCACTGAGACTGGATGTCTGGTCCACATGCTGGCATTCGTCCAAACAAATCAGAAAAGGTGATAAGCAGGGCCTTCTTGGTCATGGGACCTATTGCGTGGAATACCTTCCTGGTAGAAATGGTGCCCATCCACACGCTGTCTGACCAGCAGGTGAAAAAGGAGTTTTGTTAGCAATTAATGCTGCAAGACAGTGTTGACCTACTGTGTATAGGTTGATTCAGTCTTTCCCATTTCAACACCAACAAATTTTGTTTTGTTTTGTTTTCAGTGTTTGTCTCGTGCTTATGGATATAACTCATTCTGAATTTGACTAGTGCAATTTTTTCTAGGCATGAGCAGATGTTCCTTGGGTGGTGCACAAGTTACAATTTTTGTATGGGCCCAAGTGTGCCAGGCCTCACTCAGAAGCCAGACCCTGATACCTTTGAAGTCTCCTGAGTCAGGACCTCTCCAACCTAACACGCTGGAGAAGGGGTGCCGATCTCATTTGTTCTGAGCACAGGATCTGACATAAATGAGACCTTGTTGGGCCGGGCCATGTGTGTCATAAAATGTAATGCCAGGTAGCCAAGTTATAAACTTTATAAAGGACATAAACACAAAGGTTTTTTTAAAACCTTAAAATAAAAACATGCTTAAAACAGTAGCACTCTTGCAATATTTTGTTTATTTAAGAGAACATAAGAACATAAGAGGAGCTGCGGTGGCTCAAGTGGTTAAGACGCTGAACTGCAGGCTGTGGAAGGTCGGTAGTTCAGCAGTTTGAGACCCGGGTGCCGCGTGATGGAGTGAGCTCCCGTCTCCAGTTCCAGCCCCTGCCAACGTAGCAGTTCGAAAGCAAGATATTGCAAGTAGATAAATAGGTACCACTTCAGTGGGAAGGTAACAGCGTTCCGTGCGCCTTGGTGTTTAGTCATGCCGGCCACATGACCACGGAAATGTCTTCAGACAGCGCTGGCTCTTCGGCTTTGAAACGGAGATGACCACCGCAACCCTAGAGTCGGATTTGACTGGCTTTCGAGCAAGGGAACCTTTACCTTTAAGAACATAAGAGAAGCCAATGTTGAATCAGGCCAACGGCCCATCCAGTCCAACACTCTGTCACACAGTGGCCAAAAACACCAGGTGCCATCAGGAGGTCCAGCAGTGGGGCCAGGACACTAGAAGCCCTCCCACTGTTGCCCCCCCAAGCACCAAGAATACAGAGCATCCCCTGCCCCAGAGTCCCTATCCATACCTTGTGGCTAATAGCCCCTGATGGACTTCTCCTCCATATATTTACCTAATTCCCTCTTGAAGCCGTCCATGCTTGTAGCCGCCGCCACCTCCTGTGGTGTCTGATAACTGACACCTCTTGCTCTGAATCATTGCATCAAAATGCCTGTGCTGTTGCAATCATGAGTATGTTGTTTAGGTGTGTATCTGTAAGCTGGAAACCTACGATGACGCAGCAGCAGCAGAACTGGAAGCAGCAGCAGAAGACAGCCAGTTCCACTGCGGGCCTGAATGAAGCCTTCTGGGGGCCTGATCCGGCCCCTGGGCCACATATTTGACACCCCTGCTCTGTAGACACAAACACTAGCTAACTAAAACTGTCTCCCCCCCTCCTTCCTCTTTCCCCCTCCTGCTGGCTCCTCCAGCCCTTTCGTGGATCCTAATTGGCTGTCAGCTGCTCTGCTCACACCCCAAACAGGATGGAAGGGAATTGGTGCTTTTCAGAAAAGGGCAGGAATATTGGCCACCTATCACACCTGCACCTTTTCGTCTCTCCTCGAGAGCCTCCCATAAATGACTCTCTTATCCCAACTGGCTTTGCATTGACTTTTATTTCTATCTCTTCTTCACTTCACCTCCAGTTTCTGACTCGTTGCCGTTTCAGGAACTTTCAGCTTTTCAGTTCTGAATACTTCTCAGCCCCCTCAGTGGAGACCGTAAAATCCCACGCTAAGCCGGAACTGCCCAAACAGCCTTTGTCCGCCTCCCGAGTCCCCAAATTGCTTTTCCTTCACCAAATTCCATTTCAGACACTGGAGCAACTTTGAAGTTTGCAAATGCTTTCTCGTTTGAGTGTCTTCTGGAGGGAGTGAAAGGAATCTGGAGAATGAATTGCGGTTTTTAAGGTTTCGGTCTGGAAGATGTGTTAACACATTACAGGGCCACGTGGCAGGACGGACCATGTGCTCTGCTGGTCCCCTTTCAGCTGGAAACCATGCAGCCAGATTCTCACATTGGTCTTTGACATCTGTGCAGTTTTTTGTACTGTCAGATCCGATTCCCTGTGGTGCACAGGAACATCTAAAACTCTGTTGAAGACCCCATGTGCCCTTGACTTATTTCATAGAATCATAGAATGTTAGAGTTCGAAGGGACCTTGCAGGTCATCTAGTCCAACCCCCTGCACTCTGCAGGAGCATAGCTGAAAGATAGCCCTACATACCTACAACATACCCGAAAGATGGTTATCCAGCCTCTGCTTTAAAACGTCCAGCGAAGGAGCATCCACCACCTCCCGAGGCAGACTGTTCCACTGCTCAACCACTCTTACAGTTAGGAGGTTTCTCCTGATATTTAGCCGGTAATGACTCCCTTGTAATTTCCACTCATTAGAGCTAGTCTTGCAATCCGGAGCAAGAGAGAATAGATCTGCTCCATCTTCCACATGACAGCCCTTCAAATACTTGAAGACTGCAATGTCCCCTCTAAGCCTTCTCTTTCCCAGGCGAAACATACCCATCTCTTTCAGCCTTTCCTCATAAGACCTGGATTCCAACCCTCTCACCATCCCGGTTGCCCTCTTCTGGACACGCTCGAGCTTGTCGACATCCTTCCTAAAATGTGGTGCCCAAAACTGGACACAGGACTCCAGGCGAGGCCTGACAATAGCAGAATGGAGCGAAACTACCACTTCCCTTGATCTGGGCACAATGCTTCTGTTGATGCATCCTAAGATTGCATTAGCTTTCTTCGCAGCCACATCACACTGCAGGCACATGTTTAGCTTGTGATCAACCAGAACACCCAGATCACTTTCACATGTGCAGCTGTCAAGCCAAGTCCCTCCCATTCTATATCTGTGCCTTTGATTTTTTTGTACCTAAGGGTAGGACTTTGTACTTCTCTCTATTGAAATTCATTTTGTCTCAGCCCACTGTTCCAGCCTATCAAGATCATTTTGAATCCTGACTCTGTCTTCTTCAGAATTAGCAATCCCACCTAGCTTCATGTCATCTGCTCCCAGTGAAAATTTCATAAAGAATGCAAATGAAGGGCCAGACTCAGAAGAAGAAGAAGAAGAGATTGGATTTATACCCAACCCTTCACTTGGAGTCTCAGAGCGGTTTACAGTCTTCTTTCCCTTCCCCTCCCCACAACAGACACCCTTTGAGGTGGGTGGGGCTGAGAGAACTCTGACACAAACTGCTCTTTTTTTCAAGAACAGCTGTGCCAGAGCTTGTGACTGACCCAAGGTCACACCAGCAGGTGCAAGTGGGGGAGGGGGGAATCAAACCCGGTTCTCCCAGATTACAGTCCACACACTCTCACCTTTAAAGCCCTACATGGTCAGGGACCTACATACCCTAAAAGACCGCCTTTCCACACATGTTCCCCAGGGAGCACTGAGGTCAGGGGCCCAGAATCGGCTGGCTGTTCCGAGTCTTAAGGAGGCTAGGCTGTCAATGACCAGGGCCAGGGCCTTTTCGGTAGCAGCTCCATCCTGGTGAAATGAGCTCCCGGAGGAGAACAGGGCCCCGTGGGACCTTTGTTTTTGACAGATCAGCAGGGTCTGTAATCCAGAGCTCTTCCGCCAGGCTTTTGGGAGGCACCGCCACCACCAGTGAAGAACATCTGGACTCTGGAATTGCCATCGACAGCCTAAAGAACAGCAAGCCCTGCAACGACATTCCAAGCAAACACTAAGAGCTGACTGTGAGATGAGAACTTTGTACAGTGGTTATTGGCTGCTACTGTTGCATGAATATTAACAACTAGCACTTTAGTATGATTTTAGAATTTGTTTTAACTGCAACTTATGTTTTAGTTCTATTACCTGTTTTTATGTAAGCCGCCCTGAGCCGGCTTCAGCCGAGAGGGCGGGGTAAAAATCTGAATAATAAACAAACAAACAAGTTAGGGATCCACGATCCGATCACATTGATGTTTAATCAGTGCTTGAACTGTAGCCAAAGGAGTAGGGACGCCAGCCTCCAAGTGAGAACTGGGGGTCCCCCGGAATTACAGCTCATCTCCAGACTACAGAGATCAGTCCCCCGGGAGACAACAGCAGATGATTTGGAACAAGCCTGTAGCTATGGTGGGGCTTGGGAAGGGGGGGGGCTCTGCTCCCTTTCTTAGAGGCACAGCCCCACAAGAATTTCTCCTGTAATGCTTTTTTCAATCATTTAAAAACAGTTTTAAAAGGTGTACGCTCCTTTAAGCAAAGTGGGGTGCTGTAGTTGACTAATTCCTGCACTGAGCAAGGGGGTTGGAGTAGGTGACCTCTAGGATCCCTTCTAACTCTGTGTCAAGAAACCAGTCTCCTTTAAGAGGGTTTTTCTGCCAAAGCATTAGCTTGCTTGACTATAGAGCCAGTTTGGTGTAGTGGTTAGGTGCACGGACTCTAATCTGGGAGAACCGGGTTTGATTCCACACTCCTCCACTTGCAGCTGCTGGATGACCTTGGGCAAGCCATAGTTCTGGCACAGCTGTTCTTGAAAAAGAGCAGTTTCTGTCAAGAGCTCTCTCAGCCCCACCTACCTCACAGGGGGTCTGTTGTGGGGAGGGGAAGGGAAAGGCGTTTGTAAGCCGCTCTGAGACTCCTTTGGGTAGTGAAGGGTGGGGTATAAAACCAATCTCTTCTCTTCTTCTTCTAACAGAACTTGCAAGCTGATCTGTGTGCACAATTTTATTCTGACCATAGAACTGGAATGTAGCACTGTTCACTTTTCAAAAACGACTCCAAAGGCTGATTCTTCTGGATGTAGCTTGACGTGGCGTTCCCCCCCCCCCGTGCCTTTAACTTGAGACTCAGAGCCAACAGTTGAGTCCAAAATACACTAAGCTCTCGTGAGTTTGGTTTGCTTGTTACCACAAGGCCAGCTTGCTTCCTTTTATAGATCCGGCTCGATGTGGTTGTGTTTTTCTTTTTTTTCAAAACAAGTCTTCCAAAATTGGACTTGGCCTTCCGCAAAATGCAAACATAACCTAGGACTTGGGGCCACGTTGGTCACCAACCCCGCTATTGATGACGGGCGGGTCTGTGAGCTCTCGAGGACACACCCTCTCCTGGTTACAACGTCCCAGATGAGACGATTCTGGCTAGAGGTGTGCTTGATGCGAGAGATGGAGACACTGTGGTGGCAGGCAGCATCATGGGAAAGGGTCCTTTCTTTCCATTGTAAGATGTCATTTTACGTCCCCATTCAAAGAATTAGAGCAGGTAAATGGCAGGGCTGGGAGATCCAGGTGCGAATCCCCCCAGTTCCATGGAAGCCAGGTTGGTGTGGAGAGTGTAACTATATGAACTTATGTTTGCAGTCTCTAATCTGGGAGAACCGGGTTTCATTCCCCACTTCTTCACATGCAGCTGCTGGTGTGATCTTGGGTCAGTCACAAGTTCTTGCAGAGCTGTTCTCTCAAGGGCAGTCCTCAAAAGAGCTCTCTCAGCCCCACCTACCTCACAGGGTGTCTGTTGTGGGCAGGGGAAGGGAAAGGAAACTGTAAGTCGCTCTGAGACTCCTTCGGGTAGTGAAGGGTGGGGTATAAATCCAATCTCTCCTCCTCCTCCTCCTCACTGGGTGACCTTGGGCCAGTCACAGACTCTCAGCCTTGCCTACCTCACGGTGTTGTTGTGAGAACAGAGTGGAGAAGGGGAGAATGCTATAAACAGCTTTGGGGGGGAAGTGGGGTATACATTAAGTAAGTAAGTAAATAAAGATTTATTGAAGGACTGCTGGTTAATTACACTGGTGTCACCTTGGTGTTTAGTCATGCTGGCCACATGACCACGGAAACGTCTTCGGACAGCGCTGGCTCTTTGGCTTTGAAACTGAGATGAGCACCACAACCCTAGAGTCGGATTCGACTGGCTGTCGAGCAAGGGAACCATTACATTACCATAGGAAGTCTATATTCCTAGAATGGGGTCTAATGCCACAGAGTCCTACATTTTCTCCAGGGGAGATGAACTCTGTGGTTTGGAGATCTGGGAGATCCCAAGGTCCCACCTGGAAGCTGGCAACCCTCGGTTTAAAACTAATCCCTCACACATTGCTCTTTTAACCTCAGTTGACCTTCTGGAATGTTTGTTATGGGGAAAAGATATACAGGCACACACCCTTTCCGGGAAACCACATCTTGTTTGAGTCCAAGAGTAACATACCAAGGTTTAGGGTGTGTGCATGTGTTAAACTAGTTCACGATACATGGCTTGGTGAGTTATTTTTGGCTTTGTGAGATGGCCAGTTCTATGCCGTCCTTCTGCTTATGAGATAGATCAAGATGGGTAGTCTGTCTGTAGCAGTAGAAAAGAGCAAGAGTCCAGTAGCACATTGAAGACGGACACAATCTGTGGCAGGGGGTGAGCTTTTGTGAATCCCTGCTCACTAGAACAAAGCTCAACCCCTGCTCACTAGATTTCGTCAGTCTCCAAGGTTCTACTGGACGTTTGTTCTTTTTCTACTTCTGCTTATGAGTCTCCAGTGGACCGAAAATTCCTCTCGGATGGCCGTTCCCTGCCTGAAATTCCGGCGACTGCTTTCTGTCCCATGTGAACTTCGACAGGAAGCGATTTTATCCGGACACTCGGTTCTCACAGCTCCTTCCTTTCCACTATCAAGACTCTTGTGGGAGAGAGGAAGGTCGAGTCTAGACGCGTAACTGTGCCTCTGATGACTTAAGCAGGTGTAGCAGATTGCGGTCTCATATAAGCAGAGGATGTCAAGGAGGGGGCTGGTGGGGAAACCGTCAACGCACACCCCTGATTAGAAGCCAAGGCACAGCACGGTGAAGACAATGAAAGGCAAACCAAATGTTTTGTTTGCCCAAAAGAAGAAGAGAAGAGAGAAAAGATTGGATTTATACCCTGCCCGTTACTATCCAAAGGAATCTCAGAGCAGCTAACCATCTCCTTCCCCTCCCCACAATAGATAACCTTTGAGGTCGGTGTGGCTGAGAGAGCTCTTTCAAGAACTGCTTGTGAGAGAACATCTCCGAAAGAACTTGTAAGTGACCCAAGGTCACACCAGCAGCTGCATGTGGAGGCATGGGGAATCAAACCTGGTTCTCCAGTATTGCTGCCCTGGTCTATGCAAACGCCATGGTGTGTTCCATATGTTTATTTAGTTGCTTGCTTTATTCCCCCGGTGGAGACCCAAAGCAGCTTGCTTCATTCTCCACTCCTCCCTCTTATCCTTACAAAAGCAACTCAGTGAGGCAGGTGTTAGAGCGAGCGACTCAGTATGCCTGGACATTGGGGAGAGCTACAGCAGTATAAGGGTGTATAGGTGTTATCTCCTTGAATGAGATGCCTCTCGTTGTCTTAACCTGGCAGCTGCCCTCTGACCCCTTCTATCTCTTTGCCTTTGTCCTCTCCCTCTTCTCACATGGCCTTCCATGGAGACACATGTCTGCTAAACATGCCCAACTCTTTCAGCCTTTCCTCATAAGACATGGATTCCAACCCTCTCACCATCCTGGTTCCCCTCTTCTGGACACGCTCGAGCTTGTCAACATTCTTCCTAAAATGTGGTGCCCAAAACTGGACACAGTACTGCAATCATGTCCCCTCTAAGCCTTCTCTTTCCCAGGCTAAACATACCAGGCTAAGCGTCACTCGAAGAGTGTATAAGCATTACCTCCTTGAATAGAATGCTTCTTTTTGACTTAACCTGGGAGCTTCCCTCTCTGACCCCTCCTCTCTCTTTCCCTTTGTCCTCTCCCTCTTCTCACATGGCCTTCCATGGAGACACATGTCTTCACAGGTCTGTCCTGTACAGGCGATGCCCTCATGCTCCCACAAATATGATGCTGGCCATGCTGGCCATGTGTGATAGGGAAAGTCCTCTTTAGATTAGGCGTCTTTCTCTCTTTTCGACTGCCACCTGAACGTGAACTGGATCGATTTCAGTAAATGTAAGCTTACCTTTTTTGCAATATGCTTCTTGGGAGACGTATTGACTGCACTAAGTATCACACTTCTATGACTGCCATATTAACCAGATATCCCAGCAGTAGATCGGGCTGTCTGACAGGCCAAAGGTCACCGGGCAAGCTTCCATGGCAAGATGGAGATCCAAAGCAGGGTCCCCCAGCACTCGAACCACCACACCACTCTGGCTCTTAGTAGTGATGTGGTCAGCATTGTGGCAGAACAACTCAGGCCCCGGGCACACGTGTGTGTGTGTGGGGGAGGTGTGGCTATTTGCGCCGTCGCATTCTGATCCACCATTATGCAATCAGCTGCGATGGTGGCGCACCAGGGTTTCGTCCTTCGGCACGTGTTGGAAAGAGGATGGCCGGAGGGAATAGGCACGCGCCGGCGCAATCACACCAACCGAGTCCATCTGCAGCCCGTGGCAAACCATTTGCTAGTAGATCTTTGCAGGTACTTTTTAACTGTGCATCTTCGGCGGCACGTGCATCTTCAGCAGCACGGGTTGGCCATGGGTGCACTATGCTTTCCAGATGTTGCGGTGTCATCGCGCCCCGAAAATCTGCCCAGCATTTGTGCCTTTTGCGCGGCAAATTCTCCGTGTGACTGGGGCCTCAGTATTCCTTTGGTGGAGCCAGACCAGGGCCTCTGTATGAATACAGAGACTGCTGTTGTCTCAGGGCTGTCAGCTCTAGCTTGGAAAATGGGTGGAGCGCAGAGAGGGGAAGGGCCTCAGTGGGGTATAATAGCATGGAGTACCTAGACAGCATGATAAAAAGTAGAGACATCACCCTGCCAACAAAAGTCCGCATGGTCAAAACAATGGTATTCCCAGTAGTCATGTATGGCTGCGAGAGTTGGACTATAAGGAAGGCCGAGCACCGAAGAATAGATTCTTTTGAACTATGGTGCTGGAGAAGACTCTTGAGAGTCCCTTGGACTGCAAGGAGATAAAATCAGTCAATCCTCAAAGAAATCAATCCTGACTGTTCCCTGGAAGGCCAGATAATGAAACTGAAGCTCAAATACTTTGTCCACCGAATGAGAAGGGAGCACTCACTGGAGAAGACCCTGATGCTGGGAAAGACTGAAGGTCAAAGAAGACGGGGACGGCAAAGGATGAGATGGTTAGACAGTGTCATCGAGGCAACGAACATGAAATTGAGCAAACTTCAGAGGATGGCGGAAGACAGGAGGGCCTGGAGGGAGCTGGTCCATGGGGTCGCAAAGAGTCGGACTCGACTGTGCGACTGAACAACAAAAATCCACCCTCCAAAGTTGCCATTTTCTCCTGGGGAACTGATCTCTGTTGTCTGGAGAGGAGGAGGAAGAGGAGAAGAAGTAGAGGAGGAGAAGGAGAAGAAGAAGAGGAGGAGGAGGAGG
>NW_015172142.1:82898-83012 GCF_001447785.1 Gekko japonicus | reverse complement strand
AGTGCTCAGATGACTTCATCCTGTCCACACTCCTTGGGGTAGCGTTCGGGATACGAAGAGGCACAAACCCAGCGCATCACATAAAACCCTTGCTCTTTTGCAAGCCACGGAGAG
>NW_015172142.1:75647-80741 GCF_001447785.1 Gekko japonicus | reverse complement strand
TGGAGGCGGGAATCCCCCACTATCAGACCCTACTGCCCGGACACTGATCAGCTGACCGGTGGGGAGGATCCTTAATATCCTTAAAATATCCTTAAAAAGGATATTACAGCTTTGGAAAAAGTGCAGAAAAGGGCAACTCGAATGATAAAGGGGTTGGAACACTTTCCCTATGAGGAAAGGTTAAGGCGCTTAGGGCTCTTTAGCTTGGAGAAAAGACGACTGAGGGGTGACATGATTGAGGTTTATAAGATTATGCATGGGAAAGAGCAGGTAGAGAAAGAGGTACTTTTCTCCCTTTCTCACAATACAAGAACTCGTGGGCACTCCATGAAATTGCTGAGCGGTCGGGTTAGAATGGATAAAAGAAAGTACTTCTTCACCCAAAGAGTGATTAACACTTGGAATTCCCTGCCACAGGAAGTGGTGGCGGCTACAAGCATGGACGGCTTCAAAAGGGAATTAGATAGGCATATGGAGCAGAGGTCCATCAGTGGCTATTAGCCACAAGGTATAGATAGGGACTCTGGGGCAAGTGATGCTCTGTCTTCTTGGTGCTTTGGGGGGTCAACAGTGGGATGGCTTCTAATGTCCTGGCCCCACTGGTGGACCTCCTGATGGCACTAGTATTTCTGGCCACTGTGTGATACAGAGTGTTGGACTGGATGGGCCTTTGGCCTGATCCAACATTGGCATCTCTTATGTTCTTATGTTCTTATGAGGGAACTTACCCTCCAAAGGGGGTAGATCCCCCCTTCATGCAGCAGTGTGTCTACATCACTGCCCATGTAACTTGGAAGTGACACCATCACGTCCGGGTCATCAGGGCAACACTCTGGTATTTGGGCAAAAACTCTATGGTAGAGGCCAAATCTACCATAGAGTTTTTTTGCCCAAAGGCCAGAGCGCTGCCTTGACATCCCAGAAGTGACGACATCATTTCCAGGTCACGTGGGGAACGATGCAGAGACATCGCTGCACGTAGGATGGGCTTCCCTGCTGCTTCCGGTAAGTCCCCCCCCCCCTTCACCGGATGCCATGAGGGACCTGACAACCCTAACCACATCCATGATCCTCTCACTCTCCTCCCCAAACTCTGTCCTCACCCACTTGGTCCCAGAATCTCCAGGAATTTCCCAACCTGGAGTTGGCAACCGTGGTGTGGTGTCGTATGTCTCCCGACTGCTGGCTCAAGCCACCAGCAGGCGAAGGCGGCTGGGCGCGCCCCTCCTCCCACGGCTGGATCAAGGTGCCGCCGGGCAAAGGCGGCTGGACTCATTCCTCCCTGCCTGTTGGGGGCCCTGGTGGGCTAAGGCAGCCGGGCTTGGGCCTCTCCCCGCTGGCCGTGCGAGCCACTGCCATGCGAAGGCAGGCGGCCTTGCCCGTAACTTCCTTGGGGGGCCCCCACCCGCTGGATGCCCCAGTGAGCCAAGCCGGCCAGCCCTGCCCCTCCCCCATTGGGCCGTTCGAGGCACGGGTGGGCCAAGTGGGTCAGGCTCGTCCCTCCCCCCCCCACCCATTTGAGGCAGGGCAGCCGTTGGGCCCTAGTCACCTGCACTGGCTGTCGATCCAGGGAGAGCAGCTGCAGAGGTGGTGCAGAGACGGGCAAGGCGCTGGGGAGGCACGGCAGCGCTTTGGGCCGAAGGAAGACAGGAGGTGTGTTCAGCAGAGCGACGACACCGACTTCTGAGGCACGTCTGGGCTGGCGCCGCCTGTGTGGGTGGGAGTCATGCAGCCAGTGACCACAGCACCTGTTGTGAGTGGCAGTTCTTGCAGCCAACTGATTTTGGCGTGAATCGAATCCTGCCACCCCATAGGAGAGATGCCACCCCAAATTAGCTTTATAATATATGTATCTCCGCTACCTTACCTGGCATTACATTTTATGACACACATGGCCCGGCCCGACAAGGTCTCATTTATGTCAAATCCAGTTCTCATAAGAAATGAGTTTGACACCCCTGCCCTAAACTCTGTCTCACTAATACATCGATCAACCAATAGCCATTCTACAACACATCTAATTTGGAACAGCACCTTCTCTTTCTTGGCGGGAACTTTGTGCAACAAGGCTGATTCACTACCTACAAACTAACAATTAGCATATGTAAACAAGGAGTTAACTCTTTCATGACACACATGATTGAACTTGCTCATCCCAGCACCCTCCCTCCCTATGCCTCAAACCAACCTTCTAGCAGGCAGTTCTGCCTTAGTTTCCCCAAAGTTCCTCTGGGGATTCACAAGAACCCATGAGTTCTTCTGCCTCATTCTTGGACAGCAGAGCAGAATTGAATCCTCAGAAGCTGTTAAATGCCCCCCCCCCCCCCGCCATCACTGATAGTTAATCTGCGATGCCATTCCAGTAGAGTGAGTGTTTGTCTTAAAAGAACTGGCTACAAATGAAACATATCCTTTAAAAAAACGGGGCTGGGGGGGGGATACCATCTTTAACAAAGCTGTGAGTTCTTCTGACATTTCAGGACTGTCCAGTTTTCTGTGTTCAAAAACAAAAACAAAGCCTTCTTCTTCTTCTTCTTCTTCTTCTTCTTCTTCTTCTTCTTCTTCTTCTTCTTCTTCTTCTTCTTCTTCTTCTTCTTCTTCTTCTTCTTCTATAGCAGAACATGGTGTCAAGTGAGGTTTTCTACATCAATTTCTCTTTTAAGACTGGGGAGGGGATCCTTAGCATTCCAATATACATCTTAAATTTGAAAAACCAGTGCTTTGGTGAGCTGCAGTGCCACCTACTGGGGCCTGTTTGAAACTTCAGTCAACTTTTTCACTAAATTTCTTCTTCGTCTATGTAGCCAGTACCAGGTTTGGGTGTATTATTGTTATTACAAGGAAGTTGGGATTTAATTTTATCTTTCAAAAAAAATGCAGATTACTTTTAAAAGGGGGCAGAAGGTGTAGTGCTATCTTGTCCATGACTGTTCATGCTTCGCTCCTTTTTCAAATATGCTGATGGTTGTTGCAATTAGCCATTCGGTCGTTTTTTGTTGTGTGTGTGTGTGTGATTATATGGAATTCAGAGGTCATTTGGGGGGGTCACGGGGGATCGCAGTGCCCCCGGGTGAGGTCCGGGGGGGTGGGGCACATGACGAAGCCCCGCCCCCTGCTTCCGGCCGCCCCGCTTCCAGCCCTCATTCAGCCAGGAGGAGGCAGGAGAAGAGGGAGGGTAAGTTGCTTCCTCCCCGCCTCTCCCCACCCCTGCCTGGCTTGGGACAGGGAGGGCCTTGGCGGGGCTTCCTCGCACTCCCGCCGGCCTTGCAGGTCCACCACCGGGCCCCTGATGTCAGGGGGTGTGGCATATGCTAATGAGTTATGCTAATGAGTTCCCCTAGCTCTTTTTCTACAAAATGACCCCTGATGGAATTAATTAAAAAAAGAAAGGAGGAAAAGAACTTATAAAGTTTATAATGTCATTCTTCAAGATTGTGCTCAGAATGTCAAGCTTTGTTTTTGGTGGGAATTATCTACCTAGTATGTATTTGTGTGTGTATCCCACTGCTCCTCCAAGATGTTCAGGGGAGCATATCTACTTCTCCTTTGTCCATTTGCTCCTCACCAAAGCCCCATGAAGCAACCTGAGAGTTCAGCCTAGCCTTATCTCATCAGAACATGGAAGCTGAGCACTACTTGGGTGGGAGACCACCAAGGAAAACCAGGGTAGCTATGCAGAGGAAAGGAAGGGCAAACCACCTCTGCTCATGTCTTGGCTTGAAAGCTCCATGGCCCTAATGAGATCAGACTGTCCTGGCCTATCAGGGTCACGGCTTGTGGTGGACTCTGATCTGGAGATCTGGGTTTGATTCCCCACTCCTCCACATGAAGCCAGCTGGGTGACCTTGGGCCAGTCACAGTTCTCTCAGAGCTCTCTCAGCCCCACCTTCCTCACAGGGTGTCTGTTGTGGATTGAGGAAGGGGAGGCGATTGTAAGCCATTCTGAGACTCCTTCTCTGCTGTGTTTGATATTACCATTGGTTTCGGCAGTGTTTATAGCTTCAGCTGGTGGTGTTTATAAGCTTTTATATGACTGTGCTGTTATTGTAACTACCTCGAGAGCCCGGAAAGGGAGCTATAAATTTCCATCTTACTGCGTTTATGAAGCTCAGAAACTGCCCTGTCCCTCCATCTTGTGCTGGTGGAAAAAACAGGCAGAGGGGGGGAACTGTCTACAGTCAGCAGGCTTGACTGCTCTTTCAACATTTGCCGGGTTGCCAGCCTCCAGGTGGGGCCTGGAAATCCGCCAGAATGACAACTCCAGACTACAAAGATCAGTTCCCTGAGAGAAAATGACTGCTTTGGAGGGTGAGCGCTATTGCTTTACATTACTGAGTCAGTTTGGTGTAGTGGTTAGGATCATGGACTCTAATCTGGGAGAACCGGGTTTGATTCCCCACTCCTCCACATGCAGCTGCTGGTGTGACCTCGGGTCAGTCACAAGCTCTTTCAGAGCTGTTTTCTCAAGGGCAGTTCTCGAAAGATCTCTCTCAGCCCCACTTACCTCACAGGACGTCTCTTGTGTGGAGGGGGAGGGAAAGGAGTTTGTAAGCCGCTCTGAGACTCCTTTGGGTAGTGAAGGGAGGGGTATAAATCCAATCTCCTCCTCCTCCTCCTCTCCCCAAACTCCACCCTCCTCAGGCTCCACCTCCAAATCTCCAGGAATTTCCCAGAAGAAGAAGAAGAGATTGGATTTATACCCCACCCTTCACTACCCAAGAGAGTCTCAGAGCAGCTTACAAACTCCTTCCCCTTCCCCTACCCACAACAGACATCCTGTGAGCAGTGTTCCCTCTAAGCTGAGTTAGTGAGAGCTAGCTCATAGTTTTTTAGCCTCCGGCTCACAGATTTTTGTCTTAGCTCAGGAGAGGTGGCTCCAGAGGAAACTAATTGATGCAGCAGCCAAATCGCTCGCTCACAACTTTAATGCCAGTAGCTCACAAAGTGGAATTTTTTGCTCACAAGACTCCACAGCTTAGAGGGAGCATTGCCTGTGAGGTAGGTGGGGCTGAGCGAGCTCTGACAGAAACTGCTCTTTCAAGGACAGCTCTGACAGAACTATGGCTTGCCCAAGGTCATCCAGCAGGTGCAAGT
>NW_015172142.1:73373-73508 GCF_001447785.1 Gekko japonicus | reverse complement strand
TAGCCGACTGATGATATTTTTGAGATGGGCAAAACCAAAGCATTTTCTCTGATCAAAAAGTGAATCCTGGAAATCGACCATAGTAGTTTGATTCTGAGAGCCCGCAGAGTATGCTCACCCCTATTTTTGGGTCTT
>NW_015172142.1:67890-73138 GCF_001447785.1 Gekko japonicus | reverse complement strand
ATATATTCAACTTCTATACCGCTCCTTCCTGTAGGCTCGGAGCGGTTTACAATCAATTTATACCTATCTAGGGCCACATGATATATATATGGGGGAGTGACTACCTACCTGCACCCGGGCAGCAAGGCTCTCTTGTTGTTGCTCTCTTTGTTTCTCGGTCCGTGGTGGGCTCCTTCTTTCTGGCGGTGGCGTACGGTGCTGGTCTTTTAATTTGTAGTGGCTCCTCCGGGTCGGGTCCTCGTGGTGCGTGGCTGTGATGACCATAGCTTCGGCATTTGTCCCACTGGCTCCGCCGCGCTTGCGTCAGTACACCTCCGCTCCTTCCAGTCAGTCTCCACCCGGATTTAGCCGCTCCTCGGCGCCGGATATTTGTCATCGTCACCGCTCGCCGCTCGTTGTTTATTGCCGCCGCTCATCATCACTCATCGCCACACCACTGCTCCCTGGTACTTCTGCCGCACTTCTGCCACACACCGCCCCATAGGGAGGAGGGTGCCCCCTGCTACCTAGGAGCAGGTACCCATTTATCTACTTGCAGCGCTTTCGAACCGCTGGGTGGGCGGGAGCTGGGACAAGGGCCGGGAGCTCACCCTGGCCGCGGTGGGTCTCGAACAGCCTTATGGCTGTTCACTAGATGGAATTACTGCAGGCTTTTACCGCCTGCGCCACCTCCAACAACCCCATGAGGGAGGTTAGGGTGAAAGTGTGTGACTGGCCCAAGGTCATCCAGCAAGCTTCCACGGCAGAATGGGGATTCGAACGAGCCATCCTTCCTGAGCTAAGGCAAAAATGTGTAAGCCGGAGGTGAAAAAAACTGTGAGCTATCTCACGGCAACTCAGCTTAGAAGGAACACTGTTCGAACCTGGGTCTCCCAGAGCCTAGTCCAATACACTAACCACTACACTACACTACACTTTGCAGATTAGCAGTGTGCTAAGGGGTGTTACTTATTAGGTATGCTGGCTCTTTTGCTTGTTTCATGTTTTGTGGTCTTAGGCAGGTTTATTTGGATTACCCATCTTGGAGTCCCCATTGCCTGGGAGGGAGGCACGCACAGGAACGGAGTTCCGGCTGGCTTCAGAGTTGGCCACGCCCACTACAGCCAAAACCTCTGTGTGCCTGGCTACAGAGGGAAAGCCTGGGGAGTGACCCCCCCGTGACTCTGAGGCGGTCAGGCCAGGGTGGGGCCTGGAAGGATCGGGGAGGCATTTAAATGCCTCCTTGTGCCTTCCCTGGCCTGTCCAAGGGATGGCTTGCCTGGGCTTTCCGCAGCCGTGGGAAGGCATGGGGTGTGGCCTAATATGCTAATGAGCTGTGTTGTCAGGGGTATGGCCTAATATGCTAATAAGTTTCTGCTGTTGGGTGTGGCCTATTATGCTAATAAGTTCCTGCTGGGCTTTTTTTGTAGAATATATACATTTCCAATAAACGATAGAGAGCCAATGTGTCATGAGGGTTACAGTGTTTGGCCAGGACTGGGGAAGCCTGAATTCAAAATCATGCCATAGGGTTGGAAAGGGACCTTGCCAGTTCTTCTCTCATCCAGCTTCCCTCTCCCCTCATCCATGAAGCTGTCTGGGTGAGCGTGAGGCTGTCTCCCTCGTTCAGACTAATTCAATCTGACAGAGTTATCGTGAGGTGAAAACGGAGGAAGGGGGAATTAGGTGGATGTTTGTGCCAGCAAGGCTGCACCTGGAGTATTGTGTGCAGTTCTGGAGGCCTCTCTTCCGAAAGGATGTGGACAGGATGGAGCGGGTGCGGAGGAGAGCGACGAGGATGATTGGGGGCCTGGAGACCAAGCCCTGTTAGGAAAGGCTGAGGGACTGGGGAATGTTCAAGTCTAGAGAAGAGGCGGCTGAGGGGGGACAGGATGGCTCTCTTGAGCTCTTGGAAGGGCTGTCACATAGAGGAAGGCAGGGAGCGGTTCCTCTTAGCAGCAGAGGAGAGGACTCGGGTTTTTTTTGGAAAACATTTAAATTAAGGGCAGGAAGGTATTGGCTGGATTTTAGGGGGAAAAACTTTCTTACAGTAAGAGCAGTCCAGCAGTGGAATCAGCTGCCTCAGGAGTATGGTTGCCAAATCGGACTTACCGTCAGGGGAGTCTGGGGTGGCTCCCGGAGCATGCGCGCGCCGCATGCACGTCACAGGGAAGTGACATCATGACACCGGGCATGCTGGGGGCGGGGCTACAGCCATTTGAGGGGAAAACTCTGTTTTCCCCTCAAATGGCTGTGGCCCCGCCCCCAGCGTGCCTGGCATCATGACGTCACTTCCCTGTGACGTGCACGCGGGGGTGGGGTTTCCCCTGGGGCCCGATTCCGTGGGGGTGGAAATCGGGCCTCCAAAGCGGGGGGAAATCCGCCCCTCCGGGGGACTTGGCAGCCCTACTCGAGAGGTGGTGAGCTCCCCCTCCCCGGCAATTTTTAATCAGCGGCTGGACAAACCCTGGTCAGGGATGCTCTAGGCTGATCCTGCATTGAGCAGGGGTTTGGACTAGATGGCCTGTGTGGCCCCTTCAGTCTCTGTGGTTCTGTGATTCTCCGTTGGTTTGGACAAGGGGAGTTGCCGTTTCCCCACTAACATTTGAATGACTCAGGAGTCAGGCCTCTTCTAAACCCGCTGTTCCCTGTGTGGCGTTTCCCCGTATCACTTCCAAGGGCCTATAAAACATCCACCCACATGTGGAACATGAAACCGATGGCCCAACCAAAGGAATGAATGGTTGCTTGCATGTTAAAAACAGTAATGCCGGGAAGACCAACCCCAGGATGGAAGGTTTTTATATATGTTCCTGGAAGCGGTACGGCAGCTACTGGGGAAGGGCTGTGACTCTGTAGCAGGGTAGGAGCCACGGCTGCCAGGCCTTGGTTGTGCCAGGGGATCTCCTGCCCCCAGCTCCCATTGCCTGCCACCGCTGTGAGTGCCAGCGGTGGGAAATTTTTTTAAAAAATGCAGTGCCAGTTGCAGCATCCTATCACGTCTCTTAGAAGAACAGAAGTGACAAGAGGTAGCTCTAGAAATCACTGGAAACTCTATGGTAAAATCATAGAATTTTCAGTAATCCCTAGAGCTACCCTTTGTCACTTCCTTTTTAAAGTAACTAAATGAAGGGGACAGGATGCCACAGCCAGAATCACATCCCTGCATATCCCTGCCCCACAGCACTCCCACCAATTACCAGGCACTGTTTGGCAACCATACGAGGTGTTTTGCATACTGGAGGCCCCAAATGGCTGCACTCCTTTAAGGATGCCATAGAGCTGTTGCTGGGCATGACCTTTCTCTGCTTGAGACCCTAGAGAGTCACGGCCAGACAATGCCAAGTTAGATGGACCAGGGGTGTGACTGCATAGAAGTGTGGAGGCGGCGGCAGCAACCATGTAGAAAAGATGTCATGGAAATGGAGAAAAAGAAGAAGAAGAAGAGGAGGAGGAGGAGGAGGCCATGATTGGATTTATACTCTGCCCTTTACTCAGAGTCTCAGAGCGGCTTACAAACTCCTTTCCCTTCTCCTCTCCTCCTACAACAGATGCCCTGTGAAGTAGGTGGGGCTGAGAGAGCTTTTTCAAGAACTGCTATTTCAAAGACTGCTCTGACAGGACTATGGTTTGCCCAAGGTCATCCAGCAGCTGCAAGTGGAGGAGTGGGGAATGAAACCTGGTTCTCCCAGATTAGAGTCCACGTACTTAACCGCTATGGAGCTGCGGTGGCTCAAGTGGTTAAGACGCTGAACTGCAGGCTGTGGAAGGTCAGTAGTTCAGCAGTTCGAGACCCGGGTGCCGCATGACGGAGTGAGCTCCCATCTCTAGTTCCAGCTCCTGCCAACCTAGCAGTTCGAAAGCAAGAAATTGCAAGTAGATAAATAGGTACCACTTCGGTGGGAAGGTAACAGCGTTCCGTGCGCCTTGGTGTTTAGTCATGTTGGCCACATGATCACGGAAATGTCTTCGGACAGCGCTGGCTCTTCGGCTTTGAAATGGAGATGAGCACCGCAACCCTAGAGTCGGATTCAACTGGCTTTCGAGCAATGGAACCTTTACCTTTACCTTTACTTAACTGCTATACCAAACTTAATCACTTCACCAAACTGGCAAGACATTTAAATGTAACCCCTCCCCCAAATTGTGTAGTTCATAGAAAGCTAAACCACCCGACTTTCCTTAATTACCTTCAAAAAGGACAACAGGATTCTAGAGCAGCCACTAAACATCCACTGACGTTGCTCGGCAAAACGGGGGCCCTTCCGCCGGTGGCTGAGAGAGCCCGTGACTCGTGGAAAGGCCTCCCTCTCAGAAGGGCCACAGAGATGCTAATGTGCAAAAAACACGCCTGCTTCAGAGTGCACCCTCCTTTCCTCTGCGGCCGAATCATCGTCAACGTCGCCTCACGCTGCTTGACCTGTCAAGATCCTTGCTGGGAGACTGACAGGCAGTATTCAGTCTGGACTTGACCCCCGGGAGTCCGCAGCTGTAGAAGCGTGACCTGTTGATGTCGCCCTTGGAAGCGAGATGCTGCCTTTCCAGAAGGGCTGTTTGTCTTCATTTTCTTCTAGGGGTCTTGTCAGAGCTCGTCCTCCTCTAAATCTCATTGCCTGGCCAGATGGGGTCACGCTGTGGGGCTGAGGAGACCTGGAGATTTGGGACTAAGAACAGCCGTGTCAGGGTCTGTGCTGGACAGGAACAGCTGTGCAGCACGTCTGCCAATGTGTCTTTGTGACGGATCGGATCAACCTGGCTCGTGTCTGCGAAACATTCTTGGTTACTTTTTCCCCCTCCAAGTGTACTTTGCTGTCAGTTTAGGGTCGATGCGATAATGTGCTCTTAGAGGAGAATTCAGCTGTCCCATGTCACTCTGCGTTTGGAGATGAGATGGCACTCTCCATGGGGCAAAAGGCTGGTTTTAAACAAGAGCCCGGGGGAAAGGGGGGGGGAAGAAACTCAACTCAAGATAAGACTGCGAACCAAAGGGCTAAGCTAACAATGTATATTATAAAAGTACAAATATTTATTAGGGTGTAAAAAGGTAAAGGGAAAGGTTCCCTTGCTCGAAAGCCAGTAGAATCCGACTCTAGGGTTATGGTGCTCATTTCCATTTCAAAGCCGAAGAGGCAGCGCTGTCCGAAGACATTTCTGTGGTCATGTGGCCGGTATGACTAAACACCAAGGCGCATGGAACGCTGTTATTAGGGTGTACATATGTTCAAACATTTACTGATAAAAATCTTTAAGTATCAGACTTATAAAAACG
>NW_015172142.1:64054-67517 GCF_001447785.1 Gekko japonicus | reverse complement strand
TATGACTAAACACCAAGGCGCATGGAACGCTGTTATTAGGGTGTACATATGTTCAAACATTTACTGATAAAAATCTTTAAGTATCAGACTTAT
This sequence comes from Gekko japonicus, assembly GCF_001447785.1. Lineage (NCBI taxonomy): Eukaryota > Metazoa > Chordata > Lepidosauria > Squamata > Gekkonidae > Gekko > Gekko japonicus. Next base: position 67,424 of record NW_015172142.1, on the reverse strand, counting down.
AAAAACTTATCAAATATTAATACATATGATGGGTAAACACTTTCCTACTGAAGACCAAATGCGTTTCGGCCCCTAAGGGTCACAATTATCAATATAGTATAGACACACATTCATAGACCTGTATTCAAGATCTCTAGTACTCAAATATTAAAACCAGATGTTGTCTCCTTGTATATTTGTAATTGTATTGCTGGTATTAGTGATGGACCATAGGTATAGCCATATCAGTTCCACCAATTATTCTGGTAACAGAGATTTGATAGGTCTGAATGTGTGTCCCTCCATCAAGGTAAAGATTCTAAAAGGCTGGCTTTAAGAGCCTTCGGACTATGGGCCGAAACAGATGTAGACGAGATTTCCATTGGTCTGCGAAAGAGACGTTTCGTGGAGGTGATTTAAAACTGGGCTGAGGGGGGAAAGGAATTTGTTTCTTTTTGCTAATGGAAACGATGCTCCTCCCAGCCCTGTTGCTGTTGGCCTATGCATTAAGAAGAAAAAAGAAATTATACAGTGTACAAAAATGTATTATAATGAATAAACTCATATATTGAAACTCCATGTGTATTTTACCGTGTTTTATATAACTATCATAAGCAAAGAACAAAGGGTCTTATACAAATACAAAGGGATTAGATATCGAAAGTGTCTGTTCCAAATGCAGAAAATGCAGATAAATCCTATAGTAGAAAAAACCTTTCTATAAGGCAGTGATAGCAAACATTTTAGAGACTGAGTGCCCAATCTGCGACCCAAAACCCACTTATCTATCGCAAAGTGCCAACACGGCCATTTAACCTGAATACTGAGGTTTTACTTTAGAAAAAAACAACTCATACATTAACTTAAGATGATCCAAACAAAGTAAGGAAAGCAATCACAAATGCTTTCATTTACTTAAAATTATTTGGCAGAGAATTCGACACTTTAATGATGGTCTGGGCCTGGCTGGGGCGATGGCACGGGTGCCCACAGAGAGGGCTCTGAGTGCCACCTCTGGCCCCCGTGCCATAGGTTCGCCAACACTGCTATAAGGTATGAAATACTCTCCAAGACTGTATCCTTCTGTAGTAAGAAAAGTTCACTCCATCCCACCTGTATTAGGCTGATGAAGCAGATGATGAATAAGGATCCAAACCCAATGGACTATCGATAAAGGGCAATTTCAAAAACCCTCTTTATCAAGATTTGATGATTCTTCTATAAACATAAGCACTTTACATTAGCAACAAGGTACATTAATAATGGAACCCAGGCAGCCTCCAAAAATCAGATGATGAAGCAGATGATGAATGAGGACCCAAACCCAACAGAATATCGATAAAGGGCCGTTTCGAAAATCCTTTTTATCAAGATTTGATGATCCGTCTATAAACATAAGCAGTTTACAATAGCAACAAGATACATTAATAACGGAACACAGGCAGCCTCCAAAAATCCACCAGCATCTGCATACTATCACATATCGATGTTTGTTGGGTTTGGATCCTTATTAATCATATGGAGAGTATTTCATACTTTATGGAAAGGTTTTTTTCCTATAATAGGATTTCTCCGCATTGTCTGCTTTTGGAATGGACACTTGATATATAAGTTGTTTGTGTTTGTATAAGAACTTTCGTTATTTGTTTATGATATCTACATGTAACGTGATAAAATACACTTACACCAATTCCATAAAAGGAGTTGTCCCGCCCTCAGTCTCCCGTTTACCCTGGTTGTACTGTTCAATTTCCCACTATTTGCTGTGCGGCCGTATTTTGGCCCGCATCTCCCTCCGATTTCGCCCGCATCTTCTTGATCCTAAAAATACGGAGGGACAGGCTGCATTTAATCGACCCAACCCAAAGAAAATTTCCCCGATTAAATTGAAGCGGAACAAAGCGGAATTACCTTCCCGTGTGACCACAGCCTGTCTTGGTTTTCACAGAGTCTCCTCATAGTGTTTTCTTTCGGGGATATAGTTGAAAGGGGTGAAGCCTTCTTCTCATTCCAGATGTTAAGCTGATGAAGGGCAGTGTGAGTTTCTGTTTCAGTGAACTCTGCAGAGGCCTGCCTTTTCCTTTCTTCTGTGTACGTGAATAACTATCAGTGTTGTGAAACACTTAGAGTTTCAGGTTAGGATCTGGGACCCTGGGTTCAAATCCTGTGAGACCTACTCTGTGAGCTTGGGGTGCCAAGCCCCTACTGGGGCATGGGGAATCCCCCAGTCCCGTTTCCCACTGCTGCAGCTAGTGAGAAAAAGTAATCTTTAAAAAAATCGGTTTTGGTTGATGGCATTAGGGTCACTTCCAGGAGGAAAAAAGAAGAAGCTGAAGTGACATCAGTCTTCTCTAGGAATCTCTAGAAACTCCAGGGATGTACCATAGAGTTTCTAGAGATTCCTAGAGAGGCATGAAATCACTTCTGGAGTTGTCAGGGAGTGACTCCATCGCTGGTCACCCTCCCCCCCCAGTTTCCCTTTGGTTACCGGAAATGGCTGGGCAGCCCTACAGTGTCTGACTTACCTCACACATTTGCTGTGGGCACAAGATAGGAGAGGGGAGAGCAAACTACACTACCCTGAGCTCCTTTGAGAAAGGGCAAGATAAATGAGGTAAAATGTAGAAACTGACAGTCTATGTGGAAATGGACCGTGTTTCTCCCATACGCTGTGTGTAGCCTCAGGAAAAATGAAGCCTTCAGACCAAAGGCCTTCAGATGGAGCGTAGGCAGCTTAATGCAGGAATATCTTCGTCTGACAAGCAGATCACAGTTTTCTCTCTTTGCTAGCTGGCTGGGGATTGGAAAGGTCTGCTTTCCATTCTGATAGCGCAGTACAAAAAGCGGGGAAACCACTTGGTGAATTTGTTCTTTTTTATTATTGGCCCCGTTCACACGGAGCATTTGCCACGCTAAAAATACGGATGATAGGCGGATTTTCTGGGCGCGATCACATCACAACATCTAGGAAGTGTAGTGCTCCTGTGGCTAACCCGTGGCTTCCCGCTGAAGATGCGGAGTAAAAAACTAGTACTTACGATGTACTGGTTTCCGAAAAACGCGGGGCAAGGGTGGGCGTCTGATCGCGTTTCTACTGGAATCCCGTGGCATCCAGCGCCCGCCCATGTCCCCTTGCAAACCGGATTTTTTTTTTTAAGTCCCCACAGGATGCGCACAAACGATCATGCACATGCACAAACTTCAGTGAGAGAAACAAACAAACAAAATGTTTGCCACAGAAGCAGCGCAGTGCGATTGCCGGTGTGAATGCACCGTGCTGCTTCTTTGCCGCGCTGCAGACTAGCCGTCTGATCAGCACCTAACGCCTAACCACGGGACCTCGACAGGGCGTCTGAGCTGCTGCGCGTTACTTTGTGCTGGGGCAAACAGC
>NW_015172142.1:60109-61129 GCF_001447785.1 Gekko japonicus | reverse complement strand
TGCCCTGCCACATATTTTGTTAGTCTTTAAGGAGCTGCGGTGGTTCAAGTGGTTAAGACGCTGAACTGCAGGCTGTGGAAGGTCGGTAGTTCAGCAGTTCGAGACCCAAGTGCCGCATGATGGAGTGAGCTCCAGTCTCTAGTTCCAGCTCCTTTGTCTGTAGCAGTAGAAAAGAGCAAGAGTCCAGTAGTAACTTCAAGACTAACAAAATATGGGGCAGGATAGGAGCTTTTGTGAGTATCTGAAGAAGAGAGCAGTGACTCACCAAAGCTCGTGCCCTGCCACATATTTTGTTAGTCTTTAAGGAGCTGCGGTGGCTCAAGTGGTTAAGACGCTGAACTGCAGCCTGTGGAAGTCCAGTAGTCGAGCAACTCGAGATCTGGGTGTGCCGCATGACGGAGTGAGCTCCTGTCTCTAGTTCTAGCTCCTGCCAACCTAGCAGTTCGAAAGCAAGAAATTGCAAGTAGATAAATAGGTACCACTTCGGTGGGAAGGTCACAGCATTCCGTGTGCCTTGGTGTTTAGTCATGCCGGCCACATGACCACGGAAACATCTTCGGACAGCGCTGGCTCTTCGGCTTTGAAACGGAGATGAGCACTGCAACCCTAGAGTTGGATTCGACTGGCCTTCGAGCAAGGGAACCTTTACCTTAAGGTGCTGCTGGACTCTTGCTCTTTTCTACAGTTAAAATGGAAAGGCATGTTTTCAATTAACTGAATCCCTACTTCTCATTAACTAGTAAATACTTGGGGGGGGGGGAAGAGTATTGGAAAGGAAGGGTATATCTGAAGGAAAGCATGCTCCCACAAGTGCTTCTTCATCAGTTAAAATCCGCTTCGTGCATCCTTAGGTGAGGATACAGGGCAGGAGAATGTTGGTGATGGGCCTTTCCTGTTCTGGCTGGGGACGCCAGCCTCGCGGTGGTACGTGGGGACCCCCCAGAATTACAGCTCACACTAGGCTACAGAGATCAGTTCCCCTGGAGAAAGTGGATGCGTCGGAAGGGTGGACTCTAAACG
>NW_015172142.1:58098-59375 GCF_001447785.1 Gekko japonicus | reverse complement strand
GGGGGGAGGTATTTGTGAATGTCCTGCATTGTGCAAGGGGTTGGACTACATGACCCTGGCGGTCCCTTCCAACTCTGTGGTTCTATGATTCTACTGCCCCAACCACTACCGGTGGCTAGGGGGGACCTGGCAACCCTAGTTTTGGCCCCTAACTAAGGATCTTCCTAACTCATTGTTTTTACTTGGCATGCAAACAGGCAAAAAGAGGGCACAAAGCTCTGTGGCGAATTAAAGGTGGAATCTCTGGTCCACCATTTGTAGAATTGGAGTGCCCAGCTTGGCTGGCTGGGACAGCAGCTTGGTGGCACAGTGTACCCGTGGACTTTGACATGGAACTTGATGTAATGTTACCCAACTCCCTTGACCTGGATGGCCTAAATTAAAGGTGGAATCTCTGGTCCACCATTTGTAGAATTGGAGTGCCCAGCTTGGCTGGCTGGGACAGCAGCTTGGTGGCACAGTGTACCCGTGGACTTTGACATGGAACGTGATATAATGTTACCCAACTCCCTTGACCTGGATGGCCTATGCTAGAAGAAGAAGAAGAAGAGGAAGAAGAAGAGGAAGAAGAAGTAGAAGAAGAGGAAGAAGAAGAGGAAGAAGAAGTAGAAGAAGAGGAAGAAGAAGAAGAAGAAGAAGAAGAAGAAGAAGAAGAGGAGGAGGAGGAGGAGGAGGAAGAAGAGGAGGAAGAAGAGGAGGAAGAAGAAGAAGAGGAGGAGGAGGAAGAAGAGGAGGAGGAAGAAGAAGAGGAAGAAGAAGAAGAGGAGGAAGCTGCATGTGGAGGAGCAGGGAATCAAACCCGGTTCTCCCAGATTAGAGTCTACGCTCCCAACCACTGTAAACCTGGAATCAGAACTGCAACGAGCCCTGGAAGTTCAAGGTTGCAACACAGAGGCAGGCAAGGAACAACCCACATCTCTTCTTCTTTTGCCTTGAAACCCCTGCAGGGCGCTGCGATTTGATGGCAAAAAATAAATGATACAACCTCAGGCGTTGATCTGGCCCGTCAAGCCGACCCATTTGTCGCATTAGGCATAGCTGTGTAATTATCTGTTCCTCTTTCCTAGATTTTTTTTTTTTTGGTTCATGTCTGCCAATCTTGGCAGATGCTGCTGCAGAAATCGTCTTGGTTCCCAATAAACTGATCCAAATGGAAACCGTCTCCCAATCTCACTCTTGACACGCAAGCTTGGCAAAGCAGGTGTGGTGTCGTTGGAGGTTTGTACGGAGAATCTACAAACCCGCTACCGAACTGATTGCCTGTTAGTGAACATCTG
>NW_015172142.1:57555-57672 GCF_001447785.1 Gekko japonicus | reverse complement strand
ACCCCCCCCCAAGCACCAAGATGACAGAGCATCACTTGCCCCAGAGTCCCTATCTATACTTTGTGGCTAATAGCCACTGATGGATCTCTGCTCCATATCACTATATCTAATAGCCAA
>NW_015172142.1:55183-55397 GCF_001447785.1 Gekko japonicus | reverse complement strand
TTTAAATTGACAGCAATGGTGAAGTATAACTGATTAGCTATTCAGAAATATGGATTATTTAGTAATAATACAAAGGCATTAAAAAAAAAACCTGTTCAATCAGCTTTAGGCATACAAAAGGGCACTGTTACAGGCCTAGTATTAGTCTTTAATCAATTTTGATCATCCGTAAGAATAAAAGGTAAAGGTTCCCTTGCTGGAAAGCCAGTCGAAT
>NW_015172142.1:32114-55161 GCF_001447785.1 Gekko japonicus | reverse complement strand
CGGTGCTCATCTCCGTTTCAAAGCCGAAGAGCCAGCGCTGTCCGAAGACGTTTCCATGGTCATGTGGCCGGCATGACTAAGCACCAAGGCGCACGGAATGCTGTTACCTTCCCACCGAAGTGGTACCTATTTATCTACTTGCAATTTCTTGCTTTCGAATTGCTAGGTTGGCAGGAGCTGGGGCCAGAGACGGGAGCTCACTCCGTCTGTTGTGGGGAGGGGGAGGGAAAGGAGATTGTAAACCGGTCTGAGACTCCCGAGTGAACGATGGGGTATAAATCGTACTCTTCCTCCTCCAACTAAACACATGAAACTGCCTTATACTGAATCGGACCATTTATTTTTATTTATTTTATTTTGATTTATAGCCCATCCTCCCCGCAAGCGTGCCTCAGGGCGGCTCACAAATAGGGCAGATGCCAATACATAAAACAGGTTAAAAGCAACATAAAAGCAGTCATTTACAATATTACACAGAGCTCTAGATGTTTCAAATCAGTCTTCAATAAAAAAAGATGGCATCTTGAAGATGGTACTCCCAGTTCAGTGGTGTCAGCGCCACGCAGCGCTGTCGTTCACTCCTCACAAGGCAAGTTGGTAATGGTGGTAAAGGTAGTGGCGGCTCCTACTCAAAAGCCTGGCGGAAGAGCTCCGTCTTGCAGGCCCTGCAGAACTGCACAAGGTCCCGCAGGGCCCGGATCTCCTCCATTGGTCCATCAAGGTTAGTACTGTCTACTCAGATGGCAGTGGCTCTCTAGGGTTTCAGACTGAAGTCTTTCACATCACCTACCGCCTGATCCTTTCACCTGGAGATGCTGGGAATTGAACCTGGGGCCTTCCGCATGCCAAGCGGATGCTCTGCCGCTGAGCCACAGCCTCTCCGCCCCCAGCCTGGAAGTTGGCAGCCTTACTTGTTTTCCCCTGATCTGTGCCTGCTCTGCCTATAGAGCTCAAAAAAAGAAACTACTTTTGCCTTCGGATGGCTCATGCTGGCAGGCTGCGTCTCTCTGCCTTTGGCTCCAAGTCTTCCTGGCAAAACATTCCTTCATCACACCCACTTCCACCCTCTTAAAGGCCCACCCAGGGAATATACCGCGTCAATAACATGTGAAGAAATGCCAGTGTCTGGATTTATTTATTTTTTTATAAGAATCTGTACTCTGCAATGAAGTGGGTTTCACAAGCGCCCTATTTACATTGATCCCACCGGGACCGTGGATTTTTGTGAGAGGATGTGTGGAGGGAATGCAAACTGAGGTTGCCTACCTCCAGGTGGAGATCTGCAGATCTCCTGGGAATACAACTGATGTCCGGACTGCAGAAATCAGTTTCCCTGGAAAAAAAAAAATCTGCTTTCACACACACTAAATAGTGTGCTTTCAATCCACTTGCGATGCACTTTGCAACTGGATTGTGCTGTGCGAAATGGTAAGATCCACTTGCAAGGAGTCACTGCAGTGTATTGAAACTGCATCATTCAGCATGTGTGAAAGTGCCCTAAATGTTTTGGAGGGTGGACGCTACTGAGGTCCCTCCCCTTTCCAAACCCACCTTCCCCAGGCTCCACCCCCAAATCCCCATGAATTCTCCAAACTGGCTTGTCTTCATAGCCTTGCCGGCCTCCAGGTCTGGGTGGGGTTTTCCCCCAATTTCAGGGACTTTTCCCCACTGCAGATCAGCTGGCCAGTGGGGGAAAGGTAAAGGTTTCCCTTGCTTGAAAGCCAGTCGAATCTGACTGTAGGCTGCGGTGCTCATCTCCGTTTCCAAGCCGAAGAGCAGGCGAAGTCCGAAGAAATTTCTGTGGTCATGTGGCCAGCATGACTAGATGCCGAGGCACATGGAAGGCTGTTCCCTTCCCACCAAACCGGTACCTATTTATCTACTTGCAATTTCTTGCTTTCGAACTGCTAGGTTGGCAGGAGCTGGGGCAAGAGACGGGAGCTCACTCCGTCATGTTGCACTCGGGTCTTGAACCGCTGAACTACCGACCTTCCAGTCTGCAGTTCAGAGTCTTAACCACTGAGCCACCGCAGTGGGGGAAACCCCACCCCTAAACAGGTGACATCCCCAAATATGATGATATCCCCCAGAAGTGACGTAATCGTTTGGGATACTCTGGTATTTGGGAAAACTCTATGGTTTGAAAGCAGAAAGCCCATAGAGTATCACCCAAACACCAGAGCATCCCCGTGCAATGTCTCTGAAATGACAATGGCACTTCCAGGTGACATCGTTGCATCGTCCACCTCCGGAACGCAATCCTAAATCTTCAAGAAATGGTACCCTGTTTTCCCGAAAGTAAGACATCCCCCGAAAATAAGACCTACTTACAGTTTTGTCTCTCGCTGAAATATAAAACATCCCCCCAAAATAAGACCTCCCCGATAATAAGGCCTCCCCCGAACATAAGGCCTCCCCGATAATAAGGCCCCCCGAAGCTACGGTAACTCTGGACTCTGGGCCATAGCGGCGGGCGCCACCACGCAGCCATAGCAGACAGGAAGTGCGAGGTCTCTTTTAATCAGAGAGCCCGTGCCGCCGCCAGGACAAGCTGCCGCCTGCTGGTCGCTCTGCCCTGACGGAGTGTACCGTATTCTTCTTCATGGAAAAATAAGACATCCCCCGAAAATAAGACTTAGCGCATCTTTGGGAGCAAAAATTAATATAAGACACTGTCTTATTTTCGGGGAAACAGGGTAGCTATAAGTTCAGTTAGCTGGAAGGAAACAATTGGCTTGTTATTTCTACCCTTGGCCTATGGGATGCACTGCAAAACAAAGGCAAAGCACAAAATCCAGCAGTATCGATTGCTCACCATTAACAATCCAACCATGTCTCCCCCACCTCCCAGATAATTAAAGGCCACAGGGTCTTGGACTCGGTCTTGCAAGCCTCAGTGCATGCTATCTTAGAGGCTCATGTGTTTCCATGGGGATGACCTCCCCTCTGCGTCTCTCAATGTTAGGCCTTCTTTTTCTCCTCACTCTTCATTTCCTCGAGTCAGTTCTGGAGCTGGCTCCATCAAAGGCGGATTGGAGGGAGGGAGCTCTGGCGTTCCTCAGTTTGGGCCCTTGTTAGTGAGGGAGGAGCTTTGTTTCTTTTGGCAATCGGAGGATGTGCTAGATTGGGGAAACAACTCTGTCACATCGAGGCGGAATTTCTGCACAGGCAAATTCTTGTCCGGATGTCCTCAGTGCCTCCGGGGTGTATTTTAGGCGGTCACTGTGTTGGAGTTCGCTGGATGACAGATTTGTACATCCATTAAAATGTACACCCATTAAAATGTACCACAGCTAGGGTAATTGAGACACAGTTGTACACCCACTGAAATGTGCCACAGCTGGGATGATTTGTATCATGACATAGTGTGTTAGAATGAGGACATCTGCTCTGTGGAGCCACACCTCAGTGTCTGTGAACAGCAGAGGATGGACAATTTTGATAAAGGAGAAAACAGTAAAGTGGTAAGCCTGATGTCAGTTGGATGATAATACTACTACAGTTAAAATGGAAACTAGAATCGCTCTAGCATCCCTAAAATTCTGACTTAAATTAAACTCGCACCCCCTGGAGGTATCCTATGGCATTATAGCTGATGGCTTTCACTCTAGACGGTTGAAAGGGATTCATCAGAAATTACAATCAGTGGGACTTTCTTCCCAGGATCTCCTAGTTATAAACAATGGTCAGGCAATCAAAATGGTAAGGCAGACATTTTTCGATCAAGACAGACAAGATGACTTGATCTAGCTTTCCCTCTTTACATGTATTGGTCCCCTCAGAGATAATCCCGCTCCAGCATTGTATTTATTCCACACCGAGGCCCCGTTCACACGGAGCATTTGCCGTGCTAGAGATACGGATGATAGGCGGATTTTCCGGGTGCAATCACACCGTAACATCTGGAAAGCGTAGTGCACCCGTGGCTAACCCGTGGCTTCTTGCCGAAGATACGGAGTAAAAAATTAGTAAATACGATGTGCTAGTTTCCGGAAAATGTGGGGCAAGGGCGGGCATCTGATTGCATTTCCGATGGAATCCCGTGGCATCCGGCGCCTGCCCATGTCCCATTGCAAACTGGATGTTTGTTGGGGTTTTTTAAGTCTCCACAGGATGTGCACAAACAGCCACCGGCACATGCACACACTGTGGTGAGGGGAAAAAATGTCCGTTTGCCACAGAAGCAGCGCCTAGCGATTGCCGGTGTGATTGCTCTGCTTCGCTTCTTTGCCGCACTGTAGGATAGCCAAGTGATCGGCACATAACAGCATACCCACGGGACCTCCACGGGACGTGATCAGGCTGCCGCACGTTACTTTGCTCTGGGGCAAACAACCATGCTTCCTCCCCACATTTTCCGGCACGTGTGACCGGGACCTGAGAATCCCAAACAAAGAAGGGCTTTTTCCTTAGCGAGGAGTGCGTCCTTACCGTCTATGATTTTAGAGGGGAGATTCCCCTTCTCCCAGCATTTCTGCCCTTGTGGCATGCTTGAAGTAGAGACTTTACAACCTGTTCTACTACAGTGCTGCTGGTATGAGGAGCCACGCATGAAACTTTTCTTTGCAATCCAAAGTAAAATTTACAAAATTTATGTATTTAGTCTGGATTGGACTCAACATTTCATCCTCTCGGATGTGGACTCAGAGGTTTCCCAGGCTGCTGCTAGATTTTGGGCAGCCTGTCTTGCAATACATAGAGAGAAGATGATTCTTACCCCATAATTCATATATCTTAACTCCAGAGGTCATTTCAGGGGGGATCACGGGGGATCGCAGTTCCCCCGGGTGAGGTGTGGGGGGGGCACACGACGAAGCCACACCCCCTGCTTCCAGCTGCCTCGCTTCCGGCCCTCATTCAGCCAGGAGGAGGCAGGAGAAGAGGGAGGGTAAGTTGCTTCCTCCCCGCCTCTCCCCACCCCTGCCTGCCTGGGGCCAGGGAGGGCCTTGGCGGGGCTTCCTCGCACTCCCGCCAACCTTGCAGGTCCACCGCCGGGCCTTATGATGTCAGGGGGTGTGGCATATGCTAATGAGTTATGCTAATGAGTTCCCCTAGCTCTTTTTCTACGAAATGACCCCTGCTTAACTGTGTAAGATTATTTTATATGACACCTTTTTAACTCACTGGCAAAAGCTGTTAAATACACTTTGATTGATAGCACTACTACAACTAAATAGTCACCTAGTGCATCACATAGGCTCCATGACCTTCAGCGATATTGTCATGCTGCTAATGGGGGGCACTAACGATATAGTCAGAAGACAATTTACACCCTCATAAACCCAGGTAGCTGCAATGGCTATAGAAGGGTGTAACTCTGCCTGGAGGAGCTGCGACGGCTCAGTGGTTAACACACTGAACTGCAGGCTGGAAGGTCGGTAGTTCAGCAGTTCGAGACCCGAGTGTGCCGCATGATGCAATGAGCTCCCGTCTCTGGTTGCAGCTCCTGCCAACCTAGCAGCAAGAAATTGCAAGTAGATAAATAGGTACCGCTTCCGTGGGAAAGTAACAGCGTTCCGTGTGCCTTGGCATCATGCCAACCACATGACCACGGAAACGTCTTCGGACAGCGCTGGCTCTTTGGAAGGAAACGGAGATGAGCTGGATTCGACTGGCTTTCGAGCAAGTGAAACCTTTACTTTTACATATCTTTGCTGGGGGGGGGGGGGCGGGATGTGGAATGGTATAATCCAATTTAATCAGATCCCGAAAGCTAAACGGGCTTGGTACGTGGACGGTGGACCAACAAGGAACGCTCTGCAGAGGAAGGCAATGGCAAACCATCTCTGCTTTTTACTGCCCTTGCTGGTCACTTGATGGCACATACTTGATGGCACATACATACATAACTGCCTAGAGCTGCACTATTAGTCTTTTTTCCCCTATTTGTTGACCACTTAGAGCTACAATGGCAAATAGATGGTAGCCAGCAGCTATGCATGAACCATCCAACTACGGGAGATGTTCTACCCTCCCCAGCTGTTCCCTGCTGCCAGGTTTGCCTAGTGAAAGTCAGACTGCTGTGGACCTGCACAGTAGCTCCAATTTTCAGCTGTCGTTTTCTGTGCAGAAGTGCCTATCGCACACTGTGTACTGTGTGCACTGTATACCCCGGAGACGCTTTTACTATAGCAGCTGTGCTTTGGAACATCGTCCCTGAGATTATGAGGAAAATCTGTACAGTTTTCGTGTTCAGGATAAGGTGCCGTAAAGTCAAATGCTTTAAGTGGGTATTTGCTGGTTTTTAAGATGGGTGAGTGAACGGTTTTAATTTTGTCGATCAGTGCTACTAGACGTTTCAGGAATCTTGCCAGCCACCTTAGGTCCTAATATATTGGGCGAAAAGAAGGCATGACAATATTTTAAATAGCAAAACAAGTTAAAATCTCTCGTTATGGTCGTGTGCATCTGTGTGGCTTTTAATTCAATGTTTCCTGTGGGGGAGTGCATAAGACATGAAAAGTAAAGGCAGTTCTTCCAACATCCCGGAGAAGTGCACCAAGGAAATGCATCCAGCTACTCTTAGGTCAGCAATGTCCTGGAAGGTTGCTGACCTAAGAGTAGCAATTCTCTTACAGAGGAATTTCAAAGGGAGATTAGAAAGAGAGAGTCCTGGATTGCAACTGATAATTAAGCCCAAAACAATGAATCCTCCTGGTCTGAATCAAGACCTAGGTTCCCTGTCTCATTACCAATGCTGATTACTCCACACATAATCCAAGCACACCTGCTATTGTCATTCAACTACTATTTTCATTTGCCTGCTATTGGCATTTGGCATCTGAAATCAGTCCACACTCTAAGACATAGGGACAGATGGACTCACATTCTAGCTGAATCCAAAGAAGTGAGCAGTGACTCACAATAGCCTCTACCCTGCCACAAATGTTGTTAGTCTTTAAGGTGCTACAGGACTCTTGCTCTTGTCTGTTGCTATGGTCAGACTAAGATGGCTACCCATCTTGATCTATCTCAGCCTAACATACCCTTACACAGTGGTTGTTGTGAGGATTGGGTGGAGGACAGGGGAACAATCAGGGAGGAAAATAGCAGGAACTCCATGGCATATTATGCAACACACCCCGAATGTAGCCAATCCTCCAAGAGCTAACAATAGCCTCTGTAAGAAGAACTCTGTAAGCTCTTGGAGGATTGGCTATATCAGGGGTGTGTCGCCTGATATGCAAAGGAGTTCCTGCTACAAAAAGAGCCCTGCGGAAAATAAGCATAATAAATGCAAATGCAACAAAGTTACCGCTTCATGAAGAAGACTTTAGGGAGACACAAGTCACGTTCCAAGAGGAGCATGGCGACCATAACTTTTCTGAGCAACCTAGGGCCCTGGTCACACGAGAGGTTTTGGGCCGGTAGAGGGACAGATCGGGGGCGCAGCAAACGGGCGCGATCCCACCGCAACATCAGGGAAGCGTTGTGCTTGCGTCCCCGATCCACCCCTTCCACCCAAAACCCCGCTGCAAAAATGAACCACCTACCGTGGTGGTTCATCCCACACGGCCGCATCAAAGCCGGCCATGGGATCGCCGGCGCGTCCTTTCGCCGGCGCATCCCCGGCTCCAGCCCAAACTGCGCATGCTCAGGCTAAGGGGATCCTTGGGATCCCGCCGCGACGTCTCTAATTTGGCGCACTTTGGCCAGTGCTTTCCCTGCCGTGTGGCAGGGACCTCAAAAAGGAAATTCTTATTCAGCGGCAAAAGATGCAAACACTAGAAAGGAAAAACCGGATTGGAAAGGAATGAGATAGTTGTTGGATAGAGGGAAAAACCCCCAACAGTCTCTCGATAGAGCTGGTCTTCTCGTTGGGCATTTTATGATGTTTTCCTGTTGCCTGAGATGGAGTCATTGCCTATTGCCCTGGCTTCTTCCTGTACAGTCATCACATAAGTATGTGGCCTGCTTGGGTGATAAATCCCTCGTCAAAGGATTGCCTTTCCTCAAAACATCAACGAAAGGGTGCATAAACAACCCCATAACATCCACAGAAATTATGAAGATGACCAAATCTAGGCCTCCAAAGAACACTTTGTGGAAAACAAAGAAAAGATCGAGCACTCTATAGAGATGGGAGATAACTGCCCCATCTTTTATTTTGTTGCTACAACATTGATTGGTGAATTTAGGCGTCATGGTGCTCTTTCTCTCTGACTAGGGTCGCCAGCCTCCAGGTGGGACTTGGAGTTCTCCTGGAATTACAACTGATCTCCAGACTTATAGAGATCAACTCCCCTGGAGAAAAATGGCTGCTTTGGAGGGTAGACCATGTCATTATGGCCTCCTGAGGTCCCTCCCATTCCTAAACCCCACCGTCCCCAGCCCCAAGCCCAAGACAACACATCCTCCTGGACTGAATCAAGACCTCGGTTTCCTGTCTCATTACCAATGCTGATTGGTAATGAGACCTCCCATTCCTAAACCCCATCCTCCCCAGGCTGCACCCCCAAATCTCCAGGAATTTTCCAACCCAGAGTTGGCAGCCTGGTCTCCGACTGCATTACACTGTAACCAAGGCACCTGACTTCTTCTTCTTCTTCTTCAGTTTGATTGACACAAACTGCATTGCCTGTCTCAATCAGGGATCATTGTATAGAAAAAGAGGTGTAGGAGCTCATTAGCGTAACTCATTAGCATAACTTATTTGCATATGCCACACCCCCTGACATCACCAGAAGTGTGTCAGAAGGCAACACCCACCACACAGGCTCCACTGGACTGTTTTGGATTGCTAGCTATCGGGGGGGGGGGACGTGCAGATCTGTCCTCACAGAGGCGGGAGAGCTTGTACCTGAATAAAACTTGGGCTTAAAGGTGCCACTGGACTGTTTTGGACTGTGGTGCTGGGGGAGGGGCTCCGCAACTTTCCTGGCTGCTTCTTGCTCTGACTGAGGGCTGCTGGGAGCAGGGGGTAGGGCTTGTTGCATGTGCCCAACCCCTGGGCTCTTTACTGCTGGAGCTCCGCTCCTGTGCGCTCCTGCAGGAAATGACTCCAAGTCTCAATATATATTTGTGTCTGGTGGATCTGGGAGACCATTAGGAGGCACTGCAAGTCCTGTTTATTCTCCAGGGCTTTTGATTGGTAAGGAATAGCTGGCCTTTTTTAATGGGAGGGAGGTGTCTTGGGGCTTGAGGTTTTATTTTGGTTTTAACATGTACCGTTTTTAAAATTATCATTATAAGCCACATTGGGCCAAGAGGAAAGGTGGGGTGAAATATTTTTTAAAAATAATACTAGAATTTGTGGGTACTCAGTGAAGTAGGTGGGTAGTTAACATGCATACAGTGAAATCTTAAGAACACTTCCCTGGGAGTAAGACCTTAGTAGAATTCAGAGTAGTCCAATTTAGGATTTTGTTGTTCAGTCGCACAGTTGAGTCTGACTCTTTGCGACCCCATGGACCAGATCACGCCAGGCCCTCCTGTCTTCCGCCATCCTCTGAAGTTGGCTCAATTTCATGTTCGTTGCATCGATGACACTGTCTAACCATCTCATCCTTTGCCGTCCCCGTCTTCTTTGACCTTCAATCTTTCCCAGCATCAGGGTCTTCTCCAGGGAGTGCTCCCTTCTCATTTGGTGGCCAAAGTATTTGAGCTTCAGTTTCATTATCTGGCCTTCCAGGGAACAGTCAGGGTTGATTTCTTTTAGGATTGACTGATTTGATCTTTTTGCAGTCCAAGGTACTCTCAAGAGTCTTCTCCAGCACCATAGTTCAAAAGAATCTATTCTTCGGCGCTCGGCCTTTCTTATAGTCCAACTCTCGCAGCCATACATGACTACTGGGAATACCATTGCTTTGACCATGCGGACTTTTGTTGGCAGGGTGATGTCTCTACTTTTTATCATGCTGTTTAGGTTCGCCATCGCTTTCCTCCCAAGGAGCAGGCGTCTTTTAATTTCATGGCTGCAGTCACAGTCTGCGGTGATCTGGGATCCCAGGAACGTGAAGTCTGTCACTACTTCCACGACTTCCCCTTCTATTTGCCAAGGAGTGATGGGGCCGGATGCCATGATCTTAGTTTTTTTGATGTTGAGCTTCAAGCCCACTTTTGCGCTCTCCTCTTTCACTCTGAGCAAGAGGCTCTTTAGGTCCTCATCACTTTCAGCCATTAGAGTGGTATCATCTGCATATCTGAGGTTGTTGATCTTTTCCCCAGCAATCTTAATTCCCGCTTGTGATTACTCTCTTATTAACTCAAAGAATGATTGGACTACAGAATTCACTGCCGTGAGCAATGCTCCCTCTAAGCTGTGGAGTCTTGTGAGCCAAAAATGCTACTTTTTGAGCTACTGGCATTAAAGTTGTGAGCCATCGATTTGGCTACTGCATCAGTTAGTGTGCTCTGGAGCCCTCCTCCCTGAGCTAAGGGGAAAATGTGTGAGCCGGAGGCTAAAAAACTGTGAGCTAGCTCACACTAACTCAGCTTAGAGGGGACGCTGGCCATGAGATGTGGTGATGAACCACTGGTTTAGTTGGTTGTGAATGGGGATTAGAGAAATTCAGGGAGGAGGGGAGTGGTAAACAAGCCACTTTCAATCTATTTTCAAAGCACTTTCCATCTGGATTTTGCCAGTTCACACAGTAAAATCCAGTTGGGAAGTGCATTGGAAGGGGATTGCAAGTGGGTTATTTAGGCCCCGGTCATACGGAGAATTTGTCATGCGAAAGGCATGAATGCTGGGCAGATTTTCAGGGGCGCGATCACACCGCGACATCTGGGAAGCGTAGCGCACCCGTGGACACCCTGTGCCGTGCCGCCAAAGATGCGCAGTTAAAAAGTACCTGCAAAGATCTACTAGCAAATGGTTTGCCACGGGCTGCAGACGGACTCGTTGGGTGTGATCGCACCAGCATGCGCCTATTCCCTCCGGCCGTCCTCTTTGCAGCGCGCGCTGAAGGATGAAACCCCGGTGTGCCGTCGTCATATCTGATCGCATAATGGCGGATCAGAATGCGACGGCGCAAATAGCCACACACCCCCTGCATTTTCTGGCACATGTGGCCGGGGTCTTAGTGTGTGTGAATGCAGCTGTAAATTATTCCAGGCAGAACCAATGTAAACACATGATGCTGATGTATTCTGAAGCAATCCACTGGTATATCAAGGTTTAGGGTTATCAGCTCTAGGTTGGGAAATACCTAGAGACTTTGGGGGCAGAGCCTCAGGAGGGTGGGGTTTGGGGAGGGACCTCAGTGGGTTATAGTCTCAGTGGGGTACAATGCCACAGAGCCCACCTTCCGAAGCAGCTATTTCCTCCAGGTGAACTGATCTCTGTCTCCTGGAGACCAGTTGTAATCCCAGGAGATCTCCAGCCACCACTTGCAGGCTGGCAACCCATGAAGGTCACATGTTCAGGTCTTTTGCATCACCTGCTACCTGGTCTGTTTAACTAGAGACGATGTGGATTGAACCTGGGGACCTTCTGCGTACAAAGCAGATGCTCTGCCACTAAGAAACAGTTCCTCCTAAACCCTGCACATTTATGGTGCTCCAAAATTAATACGGGAGTCCTTTTTGGTGGTGGGAATGGTGTCAAGTTGCAGGTGACTTGTAGTGACCCTGGAGGCTTTTCGAGGCAAGAGGCCAACAGAAGTGGCTTACCATTGCCTGTCTCTGGGTGCGATCACATGCAGAATTAGCCGCACCATAGGCACAAATGCCGGGCAGATTTTAAGGGCGTGATCAGACACCAACATCTGCCCAGCGTCCCGCTCCCGTCGGCAACCCGCTTTGCTCTGCTGCAGAAGCAGAGTAAAAAGGCACCGGGGAAAACCCAGTTGCAAACGGGTTTGCTGTGGGCCAGGAACGGATATCCCCCAGTATGATCACGCCAGCGTGCTTCCATGGCGTCGGGGCGGTCTGATTGGGCCATCCCGACTCCACAGTGTTGTCCCCCCCCCAATTTCGGTATGTGCATCATTGCACGCTGCATAGGGAGCACTCGGTGCGGAGATGCGAATCATCGATCCCTCGTTGAAGCGCACTGGAAACACGTGGCCAAAAAAAACCCCCCTCACCCACAGTTGCGTGTGATCATGCAGTGGCGGGTCGCCCCCGTAGCTCCCAGGGACTGTGTGATCGCGCAAATGCGGGTCAAATTCCTGCGGAGCAAATAGCCTTGTTTCCCCCCTCCCCGCATTATCTCACGCATGTGAACACTGCCTCTGTGTAGCAACTCTGGACTGCCCTGGTGGTCTCCCGTACAAGTGCTAATGAGGGCTGACCCTGCTTAGCTTCCAAGATCAGATGAGATCGAGATTGCCGGGGACATTCAGAGGTGGTTTGCCATTGCCTGCTTCAGCATAGTAACCCTGGACTTTTTTGGTGGTCTCCCATCTAAGTTGTTGTTCAGTTGCACAGTTGAGTCCGACTCTCTGTGACCCCATGGACCAGATCACACCAGGCCCTCCTGTCTTCCACCGTCCTCTGAAGTTGGCTCAATTTCATGTTCGTTGCATCGATGACACTGTCTAACCATCTCATCCTCTGCCGTCCCCGTCTTCTTTGACCTTCAATCTTTCCCAGCATCAGGGTCTTCTCCAGTGAGTGCTCCCTTCTCATTTGGTGGCCAAAGTATTTGAGCTTCAGTTTCATTATCTGGCCTTCCAGGGAACAGTCAGGGTTGATTTCTTTTAGGATTGACTGATTTGATCTCCTTGCAGTCCAAGGGACTCTCAAGAGTCTTCTCCAGCACCATAGTTCAAAAGAATCTATTCTTTGGCGCTCGGCCTTCCTTATAGTCCAGCTCTTGTCTCCCATCTAAGTACTAACCCTGATTAGCTTCTGAGATCTGATGAGACTGAGCTAGCCTGGGCTATCTGGTCAGATCTGAGCCTGTAGTCCCCACCCCAAAGCAATGGGTTCCCATATTGGATCAACAAACCATTTATGATAAACATTTCTGCTTTTAAAACTTTGGTTTTTTTACACTGAAGTGTGCCATTTGTAACACTTGAGGAACTGTTGCAAGAACATTCTGTTATTTTGCCTCAAGCGATATTCACCCACCCACAATTACTTGTGCCACTTGGTGACAGGTCTCCTATGTGCTAATGAGATGCCTAAAGCTACTTGAATAATAGAAGTGACTTATCAGTTGTTTCTGAGTGCTTGACTAGCTATTTAAAAATTGTATTCCTGATTTGGGGCAGTAGAAAAGAGCAAGAGTCCAGGAGCACCTTAAAGACTAACAACATTTTTGGCAGGGGATGAGCTTTTGTGAGTCACTGCTCATTTCCTCAGATACAGCTAGAATGCATCCATAGGTCCTATATATTGGAAAGCTGAGTGATTTCAGATGTTGAATGACATTTGCAGGCAAATTACAATAGTAGGTAAATGACAATAGTAGGTGTGATTGGATTAGATACGATATGTAGTAGGTGTGGATAAATCAGCATTGGTAATGAGACAAGACACCTAGGTCTTGATTCAGTCCAGGAGGATGCATTGTCTTGAACTTCATTATCAGTTGCAATTCAACAGTCTCTCTTTCTAATTTCCCTTTGAAATCCCTTTTTAAGAGAACTGCTACTCTTAGGTCAGCAACTGAATTTACTGGGAACTCGTAGAGAGGCCAACACCTGGAATTCTCCCAACTCTGCCTATAATCACTAAGTTTGTGGCTTGCTAATATTATTTAGATGATAGACAGAGATATATTATTTAGGTTATTTATATTCCGCCTTTCTTACAGGAACACAATGCAAATTATACATAATGAGTCAGTACAGTCAACAAAATGGGACATTGAATAACCAGTGCTTTAGGAGTTTAGAAGTCTGGAACAACACCAAAGAACTGAAGCATAGCATAAGTATTAACATGATACATTAAGCAGTACAGAGATTACACAGTAGGATCCTTCTTACAATAAACTACACACAGTAGTCTAGACCATAGTCCCAATCATTCATCCAGGCAGTTTTTGATCCATTTTCTACAGTGCAGCCCGCACGTGAACACAGGCAGTTCTTGATATAACCTGCGCCCTGTGTCTCATCAGACTATTCATTAAAGTAGCGGGAAAGAAAACGTGGTGGGAACTCTGAAATGCAGGTGGAGATTTTTCTTATTCTTTATTAACTCACTTCCTTGAGTGGGTTTTCACCGTTGTGTAGAAGTGTGAAATTAACTATTGATCTAGGAAAACAACATAAAAGATATCTTCCTGTGGGCGTATGTCCGGAAAGAGAATGATTGGGAGAAACCACAGTGTGTGTGTGTGTGTGTGTCTTTCTCTCTCTCTTGTTGTGAGGATAAAATGGAGGAGATAAGAAATATACAAGCTTCTTTGGGTCCCCATCGGGAGAAAAGGCAGGGTATAAATTAAGTAAAGAAACAAATAACTAGTACTGTTGTCTAGTCCAACGCTCTCTTCCAGACAGTGGCTAGGAGTTGCCCTAGAAGGCTCACACAGTTTGGATGAACACAATGATTGTCCTTTTTGTTTGCCTCTAGCATTCAGTTCTTAGAGGTATACTGTCACTGATTGTGGATTATCCAAAAAGATATTTACCGATCTCTTTCATGATCGACAAATAAATGGTTTATGATAGGCCACACATGTAACACACTGTTTCACAGACAAGGACTTGGTATCGTGCTAGGAACTTAAAGGAACGTGGCTGGATGGGTCATTGAGATGTTATGCAAAAACTTTACATTGTAAAAAAAAAAGGGCGGGGTAGACCATGGATTGATGAGAGTTGATAGATTGGATCCAACAGTCTTGTTAGCAGGGGTCATTTTGTAGAAAAAGAGGTGCAGGAGCTCATTAGCATAACTTATTTGCATGCGCCGCACCCCCTGACATCACCGGAAGTGTGTCAGAAGGCAACACCCACCGCTCAGGCTCCACTGGACTGTTTTGGATTGCTAGCTGTTGCGGGAGGGGGAGGGGACATGCAGATCTGCCCTTGCAGAGGAGGGAGAGCTTGTACCTGAATAAAACTTGGTCTTAAAGGTGCCACTGGACTGTTTTGGACCGGGGGGTGGGGCTCTGCAGCTTACCTGGCTGCTTCTTGCTCTGACTGAGGGCTGCTGTGTCTATTAAGGGGAGGAGAGCATGGGAAAGACCCTTAATACATGTGTCCATGGAATGCTGGATACAGCCCCTATGTCCTCTAACAAAATCAATGTAACTTAAGTGTTTAACTTTGCCTTCACTGTGCCCAGAGGCTGTTCTTCAGTAACACAGCGATCACGTACAGAATGGAGGTTTCGTACGAAAGGCGGTCCTAATACTGGATTCATAATCAAGCATAATTTTTCTTTCATTCTCTTCTCTTTTCAGACGTGCTGTGTCCTAGTGTCCGTGTGGAAGGAGACAGATTCAAAGAGACCAAAGGAGAAACTATTCCAGGTAATGAAATATCAAATGTAACATAAATAACACATGGAATCCACTGCTGTAGGAAATGGTGGCAGCTACAAGCATAGACAGCTTCAAGAGGGGACTGGATAAACATATGGAGCAGAGGTCCATCAGTGGCTATAGGTATAGACAGAACACTCTGTCTGGCGCAGCGATGCTTTGTATTCTTGGTGCTTAGGGGACAACAGTGGGAGGGTTTCTGGAGTTTGGACTCCACTGGTAGACCTCCTGAGGGCACCTGGTTTTTGGCCACTGTGTGACACAGAGTGTTGGGCTGGATGGGCCATTGGCCTGATCCAACATTGGCTTCCCTTGTGTTCTAAACAAGCTGCTGCCTAGCTTAGGTGGTGGTGGTGAATCTCCTTAAATAAAAGCAGGGCTTCTGTCCAGATGGAAAGGGCTACTAGATTCAGGCCAGTTCAGCACACTTCATTGGAAAGGGAAGGGGGGGGAGACTGTTTAATTCATTGGACTGACAAGGAAGAGAGTATGATCAGATGTCCAAGGGTTTTTTTGCCGCGTCATCTGAGAAATTTAACTGGGTTTTATGACACTGTTTTTGGCCTTCCCCATAATTCCTCCTGTGGAGGGATTTCCAAGGATGGAAAAACAGCATGAGCCATGCGCCCTCTAAGTAGTGGAGTCTTGTGAGCAAAAAAGTTCACTTTGTGAGCTACTGGCACTAACGCTGTGAGAGAGCGATTTGGATGCTGCATACATTAGTTTGCTGTGGAGCCCTCCTTCCTGAGCTAAGGCAAAAATGTGTGTGCCGGAGGCTAAAAAAACTGTGAGCTAGCTCACACTCACTCAGCTTAGAGGGAACCCTGAGCGTGAGTTAAATATTCCTTCTCACTTTGCTGTGGTCTGAGTCTGGAGTGGAGCCTTCCAAAATGGCTGTTTACAGCAACAAAAAATGCACTGATGATTTCTCATCTGTTCTGGCATTTAGGCAAAGGTCTGTGCCCACGTCTCTTATCCAAAATCCTTTAGTTGGATTTTCAAAGGGACTGGAACAGGGACCTTCTGGATGTTATATCTCCAGTCTGTGACCTTCCTTCTTCCTTGGGGGGAGGGGGTATCCCCTCTTCTCCATCTCCAATATATATTTGGTGTATTGGTTATGAATAAGGACTGGGAGAACCGGGTTTGATTTCCCACTCTTCCACATGCAGCACTTGGGTGACCTTGGGCAAGCCACAGTTCTCTCAGAGCTGTTCTCTCAAGAGCAGTTCTCAAAGAGCTTTTTCAGCCTCACCTGCCTCACAGGGTATCTGTTGTGGGGAGAGGAGGGGAAAGGGATTGTAAGCCGCTCTGAGACTCCAAGCGAAGGGTGGGGTATAAACCCAATCTCTCCTCCTCCTCCTCCTTCTGCCAGCAAGAGGCCTTCTAGCCCTTCTAGCATAGTTTCCTTTCTTCTCAGCACGGTGTGGTGGTTAAGAACGGCACACTGTGGTCTGGAGAACTGGGTTTGATCCCCCACTCCTCCACATGAAGCCAGCTGGGTGACCTTGGGCAAGTCACCATTCTCTCTCAGAGCTCTCTCAGAGCCCCACCTACCTCACAGGGTGTCTGTTGTGGGGAGAGGAAGGGAAGGAGATGGTAAGCTGCTCTGAGACTCCTTCGGGTAGTGAAGAGCAGGATATAGAAAGCAACTCTTCTTCTCTTTCTTAAGTGGAAAATGATACCTGGGAAGGTGCAAGGGGGGGCAGATGTATTCCCGGACTATGATCATGAACGTCTAGTGTGGATCACAGTCTGCTTCACCTTGTGTTCAGTTGCTCCTGAAGGCAGTACGACATCTCTTTTCCCTGGATGCTGGGAAAGAATATAGATGACTCTGTTACTGTGTCAGTAGCTCCTGCCAAAGTTGTTTTCTAATTGGCTGAGGGCCTTTCGATTCCACTCGGATGCTAACTTTTTTTTTTCCGCTTCTGCTCTTGCTCATCTCTATCTTTCACCTGTCCCAGGCAGTTGATCAATATGCAATGTTTCCACTTAACGGATGAAGAACGATGTGATGCACCTGGTCAGATACGTGGCAGAAGGCAGTCATTTAGCAAGGCTTCGTTTCCTCCCCCCTCTCTCCTTGGATACCAGGCTTCGCCAAAAAAATAAATAAAGCTATCCATAGCCAGTCGACGGATTGATGGTTGTAAAAGTTTTTAAACAGCAGCAACAGTAGCCTTTTATCTTGTTGCTGCCTCCCGAAGCGAGGGCTTCTGTTGCTCCTCTCATTTCCTTGTGTCTTGTGAGTTTGGGCTTTCATTTGGAAATAGTGACCGACACTGTCAGGAAGCCCTGGAAGATCAGTTCATCATAGTATTACCGATGCAGGGAATAAAAGCTCCAAGGACCCATAGGCCAAATCCAACCCCTGGTTGGGAAGACAGCCTTTGCTCCCATTGTGTTCTTGACGTGGGTCATTTCGTAGACAAAGAGGTGCAGGAGTTCATTAGCATAACTCATTAGCATACCTTATTTGCATATGCCACACCCCCTGTCATCACCAGAATTGTGTCAGAAGGCAACACCCACTGCTCAGGCTCCACTGGACTGTTTTGGATTGCTAGCTATTGAGGGGGGGGGCGTGCAGATGTGTCCTCACAGAGGAGGGAGAGCTTGTACCTGAATAAAACTTGGTCTTAAAGGTGCCACTGAACTGTTTTAGACCAGGGGGGGGGGCTCTGAAACTTACCTTGCTGCTTCTTGCTCTGACTGAGGGCTGCTGGGAGCAGGGGGTGGGGCTTGTTGCATGTGCCCGCCCCCCTGGGCTCTTTACTGCTGGAGCTCCGCTCCTGTGTGCTCCTGCAGGAAATGTCCCCTGGTTCTTGATAAATAAAGTTTTAGCTCTCAGCGTAAAGGCTCACTACTTGTACTTTGCTGAAATTACTCTCCGTTTGCGTACTTTTCAGAAATCATGTTCCTGTTTCAGGGCACTTATTATGATGTGTGGGTGGGCTTTTGGTCAGCTCCAACATGGTTCTTCTTATATTCTTAGGGTCAGGCATGACCATCAATGCTCCCTCTAAGATGTGGAGTCTTGTGAGCAAAAATTCTACCTTGTGAGCTACTGGCCTTAAAGTGATGAGCGAGCGATTTGCCTGCTGCATCAATTAGTTTGCTCTGGAGCCGTCCCTTCCTGAGCTAAGGCAAAAATGTGGGAGCCAGAAGCTAAAAAAACTGTGAGCTAGCACACACTAACTCAGCTTAGAGGGGACATTGATGACCATAAAGACCCAGAATAATGATGTTAGCAATAATAATACTAATAATACTTTCAATTTATTAATCACTTTCCCCAGTGGGCTCAAAGCAATGTACAGTACACATTAGACAGGGGGCTAACAATGTTCAAAGGGGATAGGGAGGACAACATATATTCATTTTTAATTGCACACACTGTCACTGCACGGTGGAAACGTCTTCTGGCTTGGCTCAGTCATTTTCCTAACGGCTGCTTGTCGACCAGGCTTCAGGACCCGTATGTCACATCGCCACACTGCCACCGCCTGGCCAGAGGCATCCACTGCAGGGATTTTTGTAGCCGAGAAGTTATTCCGCCTTTTCCGAACCTCGACCAGGAAGTCCCGACCGTCAGCTAACACCCTCCCACAAGGGAGATTGGTGTGCCCACCCTCTCTAAGGAGTGGTTCCCATTTTATCTACTCGCCGAAGCTTTCGAATCGCTGGGTGGACGATAAGCTGGGGACAACAGGCTGGCTGCTCACACCAGCGCGGGGCTCGAACTGACACAGTTTGGATGTTAAGACAGTGGGATATACCCACTGTGCCACCACATTCTACCATCTGCAAAGACTGATGTTAAAGTGTCGAGTGGTTCCTGATGTTTCAGCAAATGAAGCTGAAAACACTTTTTATTTTTGATAAGGGAAATAACACTTCCTGTGAGGATTTCCAGGTGACCTTAGCTTGCCTCCCAGTTTCATCTGATAAAAGGTCACCCCAAAGGATTCCAATGAAATGTATCCCTTTCCCTGTGGTTTCTCCACATCCCAGGGCAAAGAGATCCCCCCCCCTAATATTAAATATGTTGCAAATTGGAAGCCTCTCTTTCTCAGGTAAAGTAAGAGTTTAAAATGAGCAATAAATAAGAACAAAAGCGTGACTCAGAGGACCAAATGAAGTAGGAAGACGTTGACAGACTTCTTGGCTAAGGTCTGGTTTTGGGTTGAGCTCAAGGGCAGCCATGTAGAAGGCAGATATAATTTTGAATTCGACTGCTGCATTGTCTGAGTAAATGATTGTGTCGTGTTTCTTGGAGGAAGTACTAACCCTCTCCTCTTGCCATTTGCAATTTACACAAGCCAAGTGAAGAAAATAGAAACACACTGTTCTGCTCAGAAGTTTCTGCAATTATCATTTATTTTTATGGTGGGTGCATTGGGCGAAAACCTGCCGACAGAAGCATCTGTAATGGCTTGTCTGAGTCAGTGCTAATAACAAAGCATTGTGTGGCCGACCTACTGGCACATGTAGTGTTTTCCAATCAATATACAGATGTGCGGCTACAGACATACCCAGTGCAGGGATGTAAATGGTGACACATGATGAAATTCAGGCAACAGGTCAATGCTGGGATGGTGAGAAATGAGGTGAAAAATAGATGTATCCTGTTTTCTGTTCCCTTCGTTGTAATCTGTGCTGTATAATAGCAACTGAGGCCAGTCCCATCTAGAAATTCCTCCGGCAATCTTCCCAAGGATGTATAAAGGAACGATGGAAAGTTGGCACAAGTTTTAGACTGGGCATCTCTGCAAGAGCACTATTAAAATAAAGAATTAGTTTTGTTTTGCCAGTTTGGTGTAAGAGCCAGTTTGGTGTAGTGGTTAAGTGTGCGGACTCTAATCTGGGAGAAACGGGTTTGATTCCCCACTCCCCCACTTGCACCTGCTGGATAACCTTGGGCAAGCCGTAGTTCTGTCAGAGCTGTTCTTGAAAAAGAGCAGTTTCTGTCAAGAGCTCTCTCAGCCCCACCCACCTTACAGGGTGTCTGTTGAGGGGAGGGGAAGGGAAAGGAGTTTGTAAGCCGCTCTGAGACACCTTTGGGTAGTGAAGGGCGGGGTATAAATCCAATCTCTTCTTCTTCTCTTCTTTTTTTAAACCCTCTGGAAATTCATGCTAAATAATGCCGTTTCAATCCACTTCAGTGACCATTTGCAAGTGGATTTTCCCATTTTACAAAGTAAAATCCAGTTGCAATATGCATCGGAAGTGGATTGTAAGAGAGTTATTTAGAGTGTGTGAAAGCACCCCGTGTGTATTTTCTTTTCCCCTTCGAAGCAAGTGTGACACTCTCAGGAAGTCCCACTAGTCTTCTTGACTAAGTTTTGGCTTTCATTGAACTTCTGCAGCTGCTTCATCCAAGATGGGAAATCCCAGGTCTGCCCAGAATATTAATTTAGACTGCTTGCAAATAACAGCCTTGAAAGTGAGGCCAATAACATAACTGCAGTGCTTAGGGTTGCCCGGTATCCGCCGGCAACTGGTGACCGGAAGTGATGTCATCATGTTGCCATCAGTGCAGGGGGCGCACTGGTACTTGGGCGAAAACTCTATGATAGAATTAATTTTTTACCAGAGTTTTTGACTAGCGAGTCCCTGCATCACTGGTGATGTGATGACATCGCTTCCGGTGCAGGCTGAAAGCGACATTGGCATGTTGTTTGTCACACAGCCTTAGGCCTAGTTTTCCTGCCTGTAATTCAACCACTTGCTAGCTGATTGGTGCTGGGAGGAAGAGCCCTCAAGCAGGGCATCGAACACCTAGGCCGGGGTCTGGAAACCCTAGGCACTGTTCCTGACTTGAATCTTCCCATGTTGGAGATGCCGTCAGCATGGTAAGTCCCCATCTCCCCCATTTCAGGCCAGTTGCCAGCCAGTGGATGGCAAATATATCAAGGAAGAAGAAGAAGAGAAGAAGAGATTGGATTTATACCCCACCCTTGAATACCCAAAGGTGTCTCAGAGCGGCTCACAAACTCCTTTCCCTTCCTCTCCCCACGACAGACACCCTGTGAGGTCGGTGAGGCTGAGAGAGCTCTTGACACAAACTGCTCTTTTTCAAGAGCAGCTCTGACAGAACTATGGCTTGCCCAAGGTCACCCAGCAGCTACAAGTGGAGGAGTGGGGAATCAAACCCGGTTCTCCCAAATTAGAGTCCGCGTACTTGACCACTACACCAAACTGGCAAGAGTCCAGGAGCACCTTAAAGACTAAAAAGAATTAAAAACCTGAGCAGAGAGTCACAAAAGTTGCCAGCCAGTCGATGGCAAATATACCAAGAAAGAAGAGAAGAAGAGATTGGATTTATATCCCGCCCTTCACTACCCAAAGGTGTCTCAGAGCGGCTCACAAACTCCTTTCCCTTCCCCTCCCCACAACAGACACCCTGTGAGGTAGGTGAGGCTGAGAGAGCTCTTGACACAAACTGCTCTTTTTCATGAACAGCTCTTATCAGAACTACGGCTTGCCCAAGGTCATCCAGCCAGGTGCACGTGGAGGAGTGGGGAATCAAACCCGGTTCTCCCAGATTAGAGTCTGCACACTTAACCACTACACCAAACTGGAAGCCAATAGGAAGCAGTTCTATCTAAGTGTCATCATTTTTATTTGTTATTATTTACTCAAGAGTCCCCTCCATACACACACACTTCTCTCCATCTGGAGTTCTGGAGTAAATGTGGGGATCCTCGACTTCTACCTGGCTATGACAAGTTGAGTAGTATGACTAGGTTTACCAACCTCCAGGGGGCAGCTGGGGGGGGCAACAGTGGGAGGGCTTCTAGTGTCCTGGCCCCACTGGTGGACCTCCTGATGGCACCTGGTATTTTTGACCACTGTGTGACAGAGTGTTGGACTGGATGGGCCATTGGCTTGATCCAACATTGGCTTCTCTTATGTTCTTATGTTCCTAGGATTTCAGCTGATATTCAGGTGACAGACCACCTAGAGAAAATGGTCACTTGGAAGGTGGACTCTGTGGTAGTAGATCAAGATGGGTCGCCATGTGAATCCGTCTGTAGCAGTCGAAAAGAGCCAGAGTCCAGGAGCACCCTAAAGACTAACATGATTTGTGTCAGGGTGGGAACTTTTTGTGACTCCCTGCTCAGGTTTTTAATTCTTTTTAGTCTTTAAGGTGCTCTTGGACTCTTGCCAGTTTGGTGTCGTGGTTAAGTGCGCGGACTCTAATTTGGGAGAACCGGGTTTGATTCCCCACTCCTCCACTTGCACCTGGCTGGATGACCGGGCATGCAGCGCCTCAGTCACCGCCGCCGCACCCCTCCCTGGGCTCCCCCGAAGGCCTGCCTCATTGCCCCCCCCAAAATCGGGCCTGTAGTGGCAGCGGCAGCAATGAGCCGGTGATGAGCACTTCAAGTGCTCCAACCGAAGGCCTGCTTGGAGGTGGGGGGGAGGGAGGAGAGAGAGAGAGACGGGCGATTGGCAGCCACAGCCACCGGCGCCAGCCTTCTACTGGGCGGGGGGGTGGCTAGGGTGGGGGAGGGAAATCGGGCTGCACCGAGCGGGTCATCGCCGCCGGCCCCTGCTTGGAGGTGGGGGGGAGGGAGGAGAGAGAGAGAGACGGGCGATTGGCAGCCACAGCCACCGGCGCCAGCCTTCTACTGGGCGGGGGGGTGGCTA